>NC_053112.1:35271164-35441164 GCF_010015445.1 Perca fluviatilis
CAATAGGACACCCCAAATAATACACAAAGGATTTTGATGACATAGAAAAACAAATACTTTGGCATTGTAAAATGTACAGTAGACACATGCAGAGGCCCTGTATCACCTGTGTTGCCCTACCACTGTGCTTGATGAAGCTGATGTTTCACCATATAATGCTGATTATTGCGTTGGGATGAATCAAACAACACCATGCACATAGCGATCAAGAGGTTGTTGTCTGGCGTTTGGGTGGCGTTTGAATTACAAGAAGCCATAGAGAAGGGGTATAAGATTGTTTCCATTGCTGCTGAAGTTTGGCATTTCCACGAAAAACTGATCGTGGCTTTTTAAAGCCTATGTTCAAACATTTCTTAAGGGTAAGCAAAGCTTCAGGATTACCCCATGGGCATATCAAAACGGGAAGATCGAAAAACAAAAGTAGCCATATGATGACTATTATGCACACGGCCAATGCAGTTTTGGTGATCCGACCAAGATATGTTTTAACAAAGCTGTCAGGCATACAAATAAATTGCTTCTGAATAGTCTTTGGGCAAATTTGCCATGCGTAGCAACATGACTACTGCTGAGCTCATAACCCGAACCATCCGCTTCACACAGCTCATGTTCAGCGACACTTTTTGATGTTACGCCAGTTCTCATTCATCTCACCAGAGGCGTAGCGATTGTCAATGGCGATACACAGAGAGGGTCGCATCAGAGTAAAAGATGTGAATGTTTTATAGGGGCCATGACCACAGCCTATGCGCGCATGGAGCTTATATGATTTGTTGGATAAACTGCAGGAACGTATTTTTATATGTTGACACTGACAGCATTCTGTTCACCAAGACAGAAGCGGTAATGGATCCACCTCTAGGTCCTTACCTTGGCGATTTAACGGATGAACTAAATAGCGTAAGTCACGCATGGGGCTCCGAAGAAGATATATAGACTGAGTTTGTTTCCGGGGTCCCTAAATGCTATGCTTATAGGACCGCTCAAGGAAAATACACAGGTTAAATGCCAGAGGTGTAACCCTCAATGCCACAAATGCCAAAGTGGTTACACATGAATGGATTATTGGGCTTGTTCAATCCTTTGTGACCAAGCAGCCGCCTCCTAACCATCTGACCACAACTGCCTTCACAATAACTTACGCGACAAAAAAACAGTTCCATCAAAACGACACACTCACCAGGAAAGTACAGGTCGTTTACAATGGCAATTAACGTGCTCCAAGACTATACAACTGTACCTTATGGCTACTAGGGATGTTTCAGGATTTGATGGTAGGCTTCAACACCCTTTCAGCCTTGTTATCAGTGGTCCCTCTAATTGTGGAAAAACATACTTTGTCAAGACATTATTGAAAACATGTAGAGGCGTTATTTCACAAAAAATCGATAACATTGTATACATCTATTCATGCTGGCAACCAATATCACGATCAATTACTTAAAACGTTGAATATAAACTTTGTACAAGGTCTCCCGGAATCGTTCTGCGGAGAAACACTCTTGCCTACTACTAAGAATAATTTGCTCATTATAGACGATTTAATGAATCAAGCCAGTGATAATTTGGAAGTTCAAAAAGTTTCACCCAGTATGTCCATCATAGACGTCTTAGTTGTATATATCTAGTGCAGAATCTGTTTATTCACGGTAAAGCTTAGTCGTACAATCAGTTTTGAATACAAACTATATGATTATTTTCAAAATGCTAGAGATCAACATCAGATAAGCTTACTGTACGCCAAATGTTCCCCGGTAATAGTAAATATTTTTTAGAGGCTTTTAACGATGCAACTAGTTACACCTTTGGCTATCTATTGATAGATTATAAAACCACAACCCCCGATATTTTAAGACTCAGAACCCGCTCTGATATCCCCACAGCAGGTTGTATACGTTCCTAGAGAAAAAGGTGTAATAATGTCAAAACCGAATGGAGAGGAATTTTACATTGTTAGACATGCTACATTAAGGCATCACCCGGCGAGGTGTCATTGTGAGCAACGCTAGTCCAGACTTTATTAATGCCCTTTGTGAAATATCTTTGAATGTCTTACAAGGGCACATACCGTTGTCTAATATTCAGTACAAGCTGTTAAAGAGAAAGAAAGTTATTAGACTGATAGCTGATAAAAAAGTTAAACATTTAAAAAAAAAAAAGACAATCAATCAAACAGGAGGGTTTCTACTGCCTCTACTGGGGGCTGCTATCCCATTCATAGCAAGTCTTATCAACAGGAGTTGAGATGGAACACACTCAGAAAATGTTTTGGTTCCACAAAATCAATTAGCAGCCTTACAGGATCCTCAAACATCGGACTCCTCAAATGTATCTACGACAGTCTGTACAAAGTGAATTGGACCGGAGCCATGAGTGATATATTGAAACAGCAGGACATTGATGTATATGAAAAAGCTAAAAGATATTCAAGATTATTCTACAGAGGTACCTGGTCATGATAAAACAGGGTGAACGCGATATATTTTTTTTTTTTTTTTATTATTTTTATTGTTCAAATTGGATTCAGAAGATGAAGAAGAAAATATGTTAAAACAGAAGTGTTGAAACATATGCCTATAAGAAACAAAAGAAATCACGGAATACATATTGGCTTCATTATCCCGACACAATGACCAGATATCTTGGACAGATCAAGGGGAAATAGTTGTTGGAAATAAGAATGTGCCAGGTAGTCATCTGTATGATCTGCTGAAAAGTGTCACAGCCCATAATAATGTTGCAGACCGCTCCTAGACCAAAAGGTTGGAACATATTTTTTAAAAAACGTTAGCTAGTTTAAATGTGCCAATATCCGTAATCCCAAACACAAAGTACGCCGTTCTATTGAGGCTTTTAAAACAGATACATCATCTGGAAGTAATACACAAACGCCTATGATGGCTTTACCGATCCCAGCACTCCTAGAGCATTAAGAATGGCCCCTGTATTTAATACACAAACGGCATCTGATTTACGCGCAACTAGTACTCCTAGAACCTTTAGTATTACACCATCCATTACTAAGACTCGTTGGGCTAGTTTTTAATCTTTTCTATTATTACACTAATTTTTTATATTCTACTTTTTTAAACCTATTTTTATTATTTTTTATTATTACACTAATTTTTATATTTTACTTTTTAAACCTATTTTTATTATTATTTTTCTATTGAGATGTGTTTTCTATTGAGGTGTTTTTCTTTATTCAACTATGTGAAAATGCTGTGTTGTATGTTAACTTGTGACATACATTTTATATTTTTTTATTAAATTTTTTTTTCCATTGAGTGGGTAATTTCTTCAGGCATATGAAAATGCTGTGTTGTATGTAAACCTGTGACATTAAATGAATGTTTTACATTAATTTTATCTATTGAATGCATTTTTCCTGTATAATTTGTTTTAAAAAATAAAAAAGGAATGCAAAAATTGAGACATCGTAAGACATGTATATTCCACATTCTTTATTTTTTTGAAAAAAAAAAAAACATCATTACACCATTTTTACACAATTTTTTTTACCTATAGGTGGCGCATGAACATTGTACACATTTAAATTTCTGATCATGACACACATCTGGATGTATTCTGCTAACAAAATGACTAACCATTGTATCGTTGCATACAAGATTGGCCCCATACATGCTCAATACTTTTGTATAAGGAATCTTTTTCTGAATGTGACATAAAAAGAAAACACAGTGCTGTCCACATGTTGTAGAATAATTATTTTGAACTTGTTTTGCTGAATGGCACATCTCCACACTGTTTTTTAAGAGGAAATTGCTAATTTCCTGAGGAAAAAAGGTAGGTGGATGTCCAAAGCTATCAAAGAACAAACCATGCTTGTTCTCTGTAATGTAAATACCTAGCCAGTGTTCACCGGGCATATTACTGGGTTGTGTATTTACAACTAACATAGCGGGTAATTTACAAACTACGGTTTTGGGAGATGATCACATGGCATTACTCCTAAGAAATTTGTGTCTCTATTCATTCTTTTTCTGACCGCCTAGTGAGTTCTATCGTATTCATCTTTAGTAATGATCCAATAGGACTTGCCTTCTGTTAGATATTTCGATTACAGAATCAAAAGCGGAATAGCAGATAAGGGTCACAGTCCTCGGAAGGGGGTTTCTGAACCGCACTTCCAAGCCGACGTTACCGTTCTTAATCAGTGAAACGTTCCCTGACCCCCACCGTCGGGTTCCAAATTAAAACAAAATAGCGTATAACCAGACCCAAAATCAGATGCGTGTTATGGCTAGTGACCGGTCTTTTTAAATGGCGTCCTGTTGATTCAATCAGTTGATAATATTCCCGTACATATTGTCCTCTTTGAAAAAAGGGCTGAAAAGGACGGGCTGGGTGAGGCTGTCCATCTGCATAAAGGCTAATAAATTCTGTATTATAGTTTCCAAAATTAAAGGGGTTACGGGCATACGATCCTGTGTATGCTTCATTATTCTGAAAGCTATGACTACAAATTTAGGAATCTGTCCTATGAACAGGTTTTCTTGGTTGCAAACACGTGTGCCTGTAGGTATTGAGAAGGTTTTAGAGATACTCTGTCAATAGCATATTTTGCATTAGTATGCTGTAAGGCACGACTATGAGCTAGTCTTACAGTTGGTGCAACTGTTATTTTCTTGACAAATAGACTAGCAGACATTATTTTTCTACAGCAAGTGGACATTCCCAGGGGTCTTAGTACAAAGTCGTGTTTTTTTGAACGGATGAATTTCAAAGACATGTCAACACCATTTAGCAATAGTTTTTCTTGAAAAAACAAATCTGCATGTACTGGTGCTATTAATTCCACAATATGGCTTTCGGATGTGTATTACCCCTTGGTGCCAACCCCTCATTATCGCCTGTGATAGATGTCTCATCCATTTTGCCAGCTGTGTCCTTACAAAATAGCCCTGTGCTGCTAAATTGCGTATGGCGAACGTCCTCTCCATAATTCAGAAGACATTCTATAAGGGCTCTATAAGGATACGTATGAAGACTGTGTGATCAGTCTATCACCCAACATTATATCTACTTGTGAAAAAGACTGCATCCAGGATAGTTTATAAAACCTACATCAGCTGCGTTAGCCAACAATGTGCCATCAGGGTTTGTAATCCTTACCGTGTATACAAGTATGAATCGTTAAGGTCTAGATAATCCTCTCCGCTAGCGAAATGAAAAATTCAATAGGACCGGGCGTCCGTTAGAGCTGACATTGGGGGATTTCTACAAATGTTGATTTTTCGATAGATGTTTGTGTAATACGGTACTGTAAACAGATCCAATTCTGTCTTCACACACTCTTCGGACTGATTATGAATAAACGCCATGATTGATTCTGTAAAATTAAAATATGTCTTTTGTCAGGGCCAGAAGGCGCCGGTTCGGAGCTCTACGCCTGTTGACAGATGCCTTCTTTTGACAATCCTTCGTTTTTGGTGGTGTTTTTATGCTTTTGTTCACAATCCGGTTACGCCCACATCCTGGTGGGGGTCTTTTTAATGCTTTGCGTCTGTACACCATTAGCCCATTTCCCTGTTGTCTGGATGCCACGGCATTCCTGACATTAGTCCTAACATCACCAATAAAACCACTTGCTGCTGTTTTCAGATGAGGTTTGGCTATATTAAACCCTTTTAAAGGGGACAGCCATTCGAAATAAATTTCTGAATATCCCCCTAATCCATGTCCGTGTGTGTGCTGGAGCCTATGAATCCCGGCAACTCTCCACCAGCTTGATTCATGTAATAGTGCATATATCTTCCATCATCGGATGTGTACGCTTTCCTCATCATTTCAATGCTGTTTCACAGGTCTAAAATGTAGTTTGACAATTACTTTTCCGTATGAGAAAGGGATGTGTTGGTTCTGATCGTCTACGTAGTTCTATTTGAATATCAGTAATACTTGCGGGTGCCAACGATGTGTAGTGAGCTACGTAACGTAGAAGTGGGCATAACGTTTGCTCTCATCAGAGATATTTATACAACGGGTAGGGGTACATGACTATCACCGACTAGCTGGTAGTCCACAATGTCACTATAAATAAATATATTATAACGACCCCCATGAATGTCTGCCGGGTGTGGAGCTGCACATTTTAAATGAGGGCCAATGTGAATTCCGAACACAGAGTCTGGAATGAACCCAAGAATTTCGGCCAGACTATACACAACTATTCCAACCGTCTCCTCCCGTGAAAGAATCTTATTAGTGATAGGATTGTGTGTCATAGTTATGTGGGCTAGGGTTGGGTTAGCAGCACATTTCATATTATATTCTTTAACAATGCTGTCGATCGTATTATAAGAACCAACTGTTAGCCTTAGCTTGTTGAACATTTTCGTTTTCGTGTCGATGAAATCAACCTTGGCATCATTCTCAGTGAAACTATTCCAGACCCTGGGGTATTGAATTTCAATAAGACCAACTTCATACGGCTCTTGTAATATGAGTGGTTTAGCCAGTTTTGTTCTGAATTGCCAAATCTTATTATTTGGATAAACTAATTGTG
The DNA here is from genome assembly GCF_010015445.1 of Perca fluviatilis. Taxonomy (NCBI): domain Eukaryota; kingdom Metazoa; phylum Chordata; class Actinopteri; order Perciformes; family Percidae; genus Perca; species Perca fluviatilis. The sequence goes on from NC_053112.1 coordinate 35,277,694, forward strand.
AGGCATTACTAGGCAGCGTAACAAAAAATCCGTTCTTATTCATAGCTCCAATACCTTTCACTAACAAAACACAATGACTAATATTACAAGACTGGTACAGCGCTTTTATCTTACATCAACTATGTCTTTTTCAGAGAGCCATGAATTGAATTTCTGAGGCCATCCTAACCATTTCACAAGTACAAGCTTTTTACGTCCTGTTTTCTTTCGAGCCAGCACTTTCTCAATTTTAAACACTTTGTTTTTGTCTACAATTACAGACTGTAACTCGGCTTCGTAAAAGGTACCTGTCACCGGCTCCCCACTATTGTCTTTCAGTATATAAACAGGAGGAGTTCTACCCTAACGTTTTGATATTGTAAAAACTCATCTGTAAACGTCTGTTCGTAACCTTCTGAAAAGCCTCTGTGCTTTGATATCCTAACGGTGTCCCCATCTGAAATTTAAACAGCACTGTTCCATGTGGTTTCAGTTTGTACAGAGTGTTAAAGACAGTTTTCTCATTGTCTTTACATACAGGAGGACGGAGCCATTTTTATTGACCTATGGTATGCAGAGTTGTAAGCAGCAACCATATCTTGTACTACCTCAATATAGCGGCGAGTTAACAGCCGTTAAATATCTCCACATTCTGGTTTTGAAAGTCCTATTGAAAGCGACTCAACAACACTTGCTTTTGTTTTCGTTCGATGTGGAAAAATGGTGAATTTTATATTGTGTCATCAATTTTTGAAAAACCTTATTATAAAATTCTTTTCCAGAGTCTGTTTGAAGCTTCCGGGGTATGCGTCCTTGTTCCAATATTTCCTTAAAGGCACTTGTCACGCTAGGCCCCGATTTGTTTTAAGACATATTACCCAGGCATATTTAGAAAACACATCAATACATGTCAATAAATACTGCAAATATAGTTTTTTCCGTTGAATATTCAGACATATCGACCAAATCAGCCTGAAATTGCTTATCGATACCATTAACAATCACTCTGTTTCTTGGGAAGTGTTTCAATGCAGAGGCGTGCAGTGTATATGCATCCTGCCTCAGCAGAAACTTTTTAACCGTGGGGATAGTTGGAGACAAGCCGGTACATTCTTTGACGGAATCCGCGGGCCTCTGTACACCTCCTAACCCTCCTGGGTTGGACGGATCATAGTATATTTTGTGCATAACCTTCTCCATGATTCATTTAAAACACAAGTGAACACATTAGAGTTATGTCATTCTTTTTATTTTTACAAAACACACTCACACAGTCCTACATATGACAGTTATGAAGACAGTGAAACCTATTCTATCATAGATAGCATATTGGCTATCACGGATACATTGCTTTTACTGATTATGAATATATGCAGTTTTTGCAAATCCTGTAAGACATCGGTATACTGTTTTTCTTGCACATACAAACTCACGGTGTCTACAAGCATTGTATACATAGTAAGCAGGTGATAAACTTTCAGCATCTTAAAATTACGTATAATGTTGGCTATGACATCACAAAATGTTTCCACTATGCTCTCACGTGTCATTAACATTGATAATAACATCTGCAACAGATCCTCCCAAGGAGGGTGCTATGTTGTCTTCTTACAATCACCATCAGTTTTTCTAACCTACTACAACAACTTACGATCTACATCGACACTATTACATTGGTATTTTTCAACATCGTTCACATTATTAGCAATGGCTTGATCTAAAATACCAGATAAATGCGTACGTGGTATCGGCTCACTGATATGGTTATACATTACACATAAACAATTCCCCATATTTTCACCCTGTTAGTTTTTTTCTAGCATATAAATCTCTCCAATAGTCACCAATCTCTCTAATTTCGGCTATTTTGACAAGATCATTCCCTATCATAGAGTCATACATAGCACTGATTTTAGTCGTAACATCTTCAGAGCGTTTTCAACTCGTACAAAACTGTTTCAGATACTCCCCTGATTCTACCCTCATCAGCCGTGAGATGTTTCAAGGACCGAAAACGTTGCACGACACCAATGAATTTATCAGTCAGTAGTCTTTTCATAAGCTGTTCAAAGTGGACAGTGTAGAAGTGTTCTGGTAGCCCCTGTAAACAGGCATGCTGTTTCTGGCTTGGATGATTGATCTGACACCCGAACAAAGCTCTTCCAAATACTTGTAAAGAACTATGTTAAGAAGATTAGATGTAAAGCTGTTTTAACGCTATCTATAAACAAAGATGACACCACACCATCAGTCTGATCAGGCGCCTCTGTGTCCGAACAATCAGCAACACCTCCCTGTTGTAATACAGCAGTTGTTGAGGGTATAGCTTGATATGCACATGTCTGAGGGGAAGTGCCCCAAACAATAGAGATGGTGGCAGAGGAGGTGTAGGGGCGGCAGGAAGTGTTCGGCGATAGAGGTGGCGATGATGACAATGATGAAAGGGGTTGAGGAGATCCGGATGCCGTTAGGGGTGCAAATAGACCAGGGGTGTGTTGAAGGCGTACCTGAGGGGGTTGAATGAAACCACTCCAGATCCTCGTGGGAAGAAAAAAATAACACATTACAATCACAGTAGCATGAAAAAAAAAGAAAAAAAAAAGAATAGCATTTTAACTATTTTGGCAAATAATTAGCATATACAAATTAGACCCACCGTTTTGCTAGTCGTTGTGTCTGATGATTTTAGGTTTGTATAGGTTCCGTGGCATGGGCAGAGACTGTTGGTCAGTGTCCCCAAATATCAATCTTTTTCTTATGTTCTCATAAGAACTCCTTATTTTGTCTCTGCTGTGACATAGTCGATGGTGTCAAACTGTTTCTTCAAAATCTCCCAGTCACACCATTGTATAAAGAAAACACATTTTAAACCATTTGTTGTATTCCTCGTTAGATACAGGATACGGTTTTAACTTCCATTCTTCATGACCGCGGGTAGCAACTAACTTCTCCCTTTCACTGCATACGCTAAGGAAAATAAAATCCTCTGCAGGCCTAGTGAAACGGTCTGCTTCCACACGATAGATACTAGAGCGCCACGACTGTCCCATTGAGACACATACACCAGCTCAGGCAAGCCAGGATTATCAAGGTCCAGAGAGACAACATCACGAAAAAGGCCCCCCTCTTTCACAGAAATTGTACAGGCTGTTTTGGCTTTGCTAGATAGTTCTACAGCAACACTAGTGTAAACAGCTAATGTTACGTATCCTGCACTGTATTGAATTGAATAACGGTATCCATTGACACCGACATATTCCAGATCAGATGTACATGGCTCAGTCATGCTTGTAGGAAAGATCTCCGAACGGAATCGCTTCTTTCGAGGGGCCTGACTCAAACTGCATGTTGTTCCAGTATCAGTCTCACCGCATCCCCATAGCTCTTTTTGGCCGGGTTAGGCGCATACCAAATGTAGTGGCTCCTGTTCTAGATGTCTCACCTTCTTCAACAAAAGATGATCCAGATTGTTGTCCAAATGCGGGGAAAGCCATGGCTGAAAAACGATTCCTCTTTGCTTTTTCCCAAAAAAAGAATTAAAAAGTGAAAACTCCAGAGTACTTTGAGGAAGTCTGAGAAAACGAGGCAGCAAGCGAGCTAGCAGAACAGCTAAAAATGGTGGATAAAAAAGTGAGCAGACAGCCTTTAAACAAGGGGTTTTAAACACCACAAACCCCACCCTGTAGGGCGTTTTTAAAATCAAACCAATAGCAAACCCATTCTTAACAGCTAACCATTGGTCTATCAGACGATATTAACACCTTTTTTTTTTACAAAAATGTAAATGATGCCTCACCCCACGTAAACCATGACGACCCGACACGCAACGTCATCACATCCGCTAGATGCGTGCGCAGCCGCGATTAGATGCACTACCATATTCGGCCACTAGATGGCGCTCGCGGGGGTGCCGACGTTCGACCGCGACGTCATCACATCCGCCGATGCGTGCGCAGCTTACCGGCGATTAGATGCACTAACATATTCAGCCACTAGATGGCGATCGCGAGTAACGACGTGCGGCCGCGCCGTCATCACGCACGCTCATATCATCAGTTGGCATGGCAGGTTTGCGTGTGCGTGTGAGATGACGTCACACATGCACGCGCAAAACCGCCATCTTTATACTACTGCCACGCCCCTAGACCTAAATCCTCTTGAGTGACACGCAGACAGACACAGACAACACACACATAAGGGAAAGGGGAAACAGGAAAACAGGCTGGGACAGGGAGACAGACACTGACCCATAACATATATATATATATATATATATATATATATATAAATTTCCTAAACGGCATGAAAAGAAGCATCCATCTCTCAGAAGTGAGATCTTAAGCAGAATTGATTGCTGATGATCTTCCGTCAGTCTTGAAACAGTTTTGTGGCATCTCATGGCCCTGCTGTTTTGTTGTTTTGTTTTTGTTTGTTTTTGGAACCGTCATTCCAGTGTAATTAATGGGGGACAAAATCCACAGTCCTTGTTCAGTGTACAACTATGTGCTTAAGCGTGGGGCTTCAAACATCTGAGTTAGACAACTAAAGGCAATCTTTATCACATTTACAAAAATGTTAGTGCCAAATTCCCTTTTCTTCTTATTGTCTCCATGCTGCACCTCTCAAAGGAAACACTGCCCAGGGGAAACACAAAGATGGAATTAGGTACAAAAAGCACCATAACTTAGGGAATACCCCCTTGATTTGTCTCTGAAGCCTCATATCTGCTGAAGTTGGAGAGTATTTTTACATCGAACAAAGACAGTGAGTTTGTTCCCCATCACTTACTGTACATTGGAATCAATGAGATAAGATGAGGTCTCGCTACAGCCAGTATAGAGAGAAGGGACAATCACAGTGACCAAAAACTTTCAATCTACATATGGACATGTGAGTATTGTTTTAGGACTGACTTGAAAGACAAAATGAACCTTAAATGCATAGTTTGTAGGGGTGGGAATCACTAGAGACCTCACAATACCAAATCATCACAATACTTATGTCACGATACATAATTATTGCAATTTTAAAGGTATTGCAATATTCTGCGATATATTGCAATTTAATACCTTTTTTCCAACTTTAAATTTTTCCCAATTTCAAATTATGTCCCCAAAAGGAAACTTTGGCAACATCTGTTTTAACAAAAAATATATATTTCTGTTTGTTCATCTCACTTCAATGTTATTTCTGCAAAATGGGATTGTCAAGCAAACCAACTGACCAACACATACAGTATATAATAAAAGATTGTTACTTGGCGTCGGTGTTTCGATACAGTATTGCCACGGAACATATCGCGATACTATACTGTATAGATTTTTTCCCCCACCCCTAATAGTTTGATGTGCTCTCCAAAAAATGAGGGCACACAATTACCACTCCTCACACTGTTTTTGTTTTTGTCTATGTTTATCTACCATCTACCTTGACACCACCCTCCGTACAAGTTTTACATGTGCTTCCCCTTGATGTCCATAAATCAAAAACAAATTTTTGGACGTCGCCTTTTATCCATCTCACATCTTTTAAATGACTGGTGCAGCTAAACAGACCTGTTAGCATGGCGTTGGCATTTATTATGACTTCAATTGGAAGCCTTGAAAATATGGGTTTTGCAGATTTACTTTTTGTAAACACTGTGAGTGCTGGTCTGTCTCAGTTTCAGCACGTGTAACCATGGCGTGGTTGCAAACGTGTGTGCTTGGCTGCATGTTTGTCTTAATGTATTAACGGTGAATACCAGCTCTGTATCGGCAGAGCTGTGAATTCCCTCTCCTTTTTGGGCCTATTTTCATGTTGTTTTTCTTAGCAGGAAATGCAATATTGTCGGTGCCTAGGGCTGCCAGGCTTCTAATGTTGTTACTATTGTCTTTTCTCCAACATCCACCCACATCTTTCTATCTCTCCATCTCATTCTGTCCTAGTTCATTCGTGTCTCCCAGGCTTCTCTCTGCCCCTTACATGATTAAAGTAGAAACACTCATAGCCACAGACATCTTTTTATTTCACTTTCCCACACTCTTTTTTTTCTGGCTTCCACCCTCCATCTCTCCAAATCGTATTTTACTTTCTATATTATGTCAAACTACTTTTAGGAAATGTTTGTTCTCCTCATTTGTAGAAATATAGTAAGTATGTGAGAGAGCATTTCACATTTGCACAGTTGATACATAGCTGGATTTTATTCAGCCAAATGTCAGGCTGTTCAGCAGAGAAAGAGAGCAAAGGCAAGGGCTGAGAAAGCGATCTGAAATGAAATTTTTATAAAAGGGGTTGAAAGAGGTGGTTTACTGAGTGATGAAGAAGACGAAGGAGGGGAGAGGTGAGAGAGACAGAGAGCTGGTTAGGGCTCAATGTTTTTAACACTGCCATCAGACTCCCAGCCTCCCCTCGCTGTCCCTGTCAATCACAAAGTAGTCCATCAACCATCGCTGTACTTATTGCAGACAAACTCCGAGCCACCACACAGTCTCTTACAGCAAACACACATGCATGGCCATCCCTGTCCACTCCATCCCCATCAGACACACACATGCACACATGGCCATAAATCGCAGGGTTAACCATGCTCTAGCAGAAACACTGGATCAGGATGAGCTGCTTCCCCGCTCCGTCTGCATTCTGAGTTGTTAATTTATGGCCTGAGCTCACCTGAGTAGCTCTCTCACACACACACACACAACACACAACACACACACACACACACACACACACACACACACAGACACAGAGATATACATGTCAGCGGCTTGCAGCATTACCACATCTGTCCAGCAGTATGGACCATCGGAGCGAGTGATAAGCTGGAATGAGAGAAAATAAGACTTAATGCAAGGAAAGGAGCAAAGCAAGGAGAGCCGGGTTTGGCATATTTCTATTCCTTCCTTATCCGTCAGTTGTTATCAATGGGCATAGACCACCAGAGCATATGATAGGGGAAGGCCAAAGGATGCAATGTTCAGGGAGAAAGACGTGGAGGGATTGACTAAAAGGGGAAGAGTCATAGAAAAGTGAAAGGTTATCCCTATAAGGTCTCATGCAGGAAGAGAGACACCAGAGCAAGTGAATTAGCTCAAACACAGAGGAGGTACAGCAAGGGTATTGCACAGAGACAGAAGGATCATCTTTCTCCCAGTAAATCGAGTGGTGATTGTAGAGGGATGGTGGAATAGAGAGACAGAGAAAGAGGATCCTCTTGAGTTCTGTAGGTGGAGATGGACTTCGATAAGAGCATTTTGGCAGAAACAACTTAGAGGCATATGGAATGGAAGAGGAATGGATTAAAAACGCTTAACCCACTTCTATTTACGAGATGGTGGAGATAAAATAATGGAATGAAGGACAGTGAAGATAGATGGAAAGTGGCAGAGTTAAGTATCTCAGGTGTTTGTGTGTGTGTGTGTGTGTGTGTGTGTGTGTGTGTGTGTGTGTGTGTGTGTGTGTGTGTGTGTGTGTACCTTGTTTAAACAGCCCTTTCCTTTGACGCTGTCCATGGTGCTGATAAATGACTAAACGCCAGTCTGTAGAATTCATCATCTGTGAACCATAAATGATCAACTGACAGAAAGACCTACTGACCGACCTACAGACTGACTTTCCAAGAGCCATCCCTCTAGCATCGCTTCAAATTAAATTTACATTATAAAAAGCTGCTTAGTTTAAGATATTAGTTGTGTACAGTTGTGTGTCTAAAACCATCCAGTAAGAGTCAAGTTTCTCATTAATGTTCAAATGAATATTAGCTTTCTTCAGCAAATCACCCGGTTTCCAAGCAGTATATTGAAGTCAGACACGAACACAGGGCAGCAGAGAAGATTGAAGCTTAGTAACAGGCTCATACTGTTGTAATCAAACACAGATGTTCACTGGCAAGTGTCAGGCACAGCCACAAACACACTCCTCAAGGACGCCTCCTGAATTAGCTTTATGGCCTTGAATTTGTTTTGGAGTCATAGTATGACTGTTGTGATTGGATTTACCAACACACAATCCATTTATAATAAACCCATGAACCCATGTTTGTATTTTCTGAAAGTACTTACTGTATACGCATATGAAAAACATACACAAGGGCACTTAGGGAAGGACTATCAATACTTGTGGGTTTTGTGATGTCTCTTCATAAATGTTCACAACATTGAAGAGATGAGGAGTCCAAAAGTGTTTTAATCTATTTGGAATAAATAGGATGTGCCGTTCTGATATCTCATCAACAGCTGTTTCAACTCACAGCCTCCTCTCTTCATTTGGGGTTTGACCACCTGTTCTTTTAGGGGAAATACAACACATTGCTGGAAATTATATGTTTGCGAGGAGACATTGTAGACATTACTGGGGCTTATTTTTCTGCTGTGCTTGGATCTACATCATAATTTCAACATACTAATAAGAGATCAATTATTGTTAAAGACAGTGTTGTGGTACTCGATATCGGTTTTCGTCTCAAGACCACTTTATGAAGGACTTGCCTATGAATCGACCCCATTACCAAGGCATATATCATTATACACTTATGGCAATACAAGAGGTGAATGAAGAAGAACCTAATTTGTTTTCTGTGGGTGTTTTTTTTATGGGAGTGTGGATCTTTCAGATCAATTTGAGGAGTGCCTATGGTTAGCATTTTCCACATTTTATCGTGTCATGTAGTTTGGGACTCGCACTGGTCTGGTCTTGGTCTTGACTCTGTCTCAACCCCTCAAAGTCTTGGTCTTGTCTCGGTCTCCATACACTCTGGTCTTGGTGATGACTTGGTCTTGGTTTAGGTGGTCTTGACTACAACACTGGTTGAAGATGACTCAACTAAATGTATTGCCATTTGTATCTCAGATTCTGACAATAGATAGATGTTCAGAATGGACCGTTGAGTGTAGCGAGATGAAGTGCACTCTAACGGGATTCAGTTCTGGTTATTTTTCTGCCAGCAGTCACAATCCTTTCTCCACTTTCTGTTTTGTTGCTGCTGCACTGAAGCTGCTAAGAGTCTAGAGGTAGACTGCCCACATTTTCAAAGAGAGATTGATTATAAACCGCCCAGAAGAATATAACATGATTTTGATTCTTTATTTTAACTCATCTTGGTTATGGGGGGAAAAACCCTATGAAGTGTAAAATGGAGTTAAGATAAACAGCCTCATTCTCTGACTGATACCAGTGCATGTTTGAAAATTAGATAACGGATGTTCATTGGCACTTTCTTCACGCGCAACCTATTCTCATTTTTGAAGATATATAATCTGAAGATTTTATATGAAATAAATTTTCTGCAGCTTGCACGATCAAAGCCAAATTGCAGGAATATAGAAGCCAAAATGTTTTGTCCTTCCTAACATGTTGTTAATGATTTATTATACTTTAAATAGCATGTAAAATTTAAAACGCAAACAGTGGTAAAATTAAACCATATTTCTGTCAAAGATTTTATTTGACAGACCATGACCATGGCTTTTAAGCCATAATGATTTAAAACAATAGGAGATCACTTTTACATAGAAATTAATATTGAAAATGTATCCTCTCCCACTTTGTTTTTGTGGACTGCAGTATTGCCAGTGCTGAGAGAATACTGCTCATAAAGGAGTCTGACATACATACATGTGCACATGTATTGTGACTTAAGGCGAACTCTCTCCACCAACTCCTGAGGGAAATACCTGGCTGTTTAGTTGCTAAATGTGTTTTACCATTAGCTAGTCGCTAACTTTGTCTGTCTGCCATTTGGTGATGATCTGGTAGCATACTATAGCTGCCACCTGCTGTTGATGCTACAAGTTATCACAACACAAGGATAGACTAGAATCAAAACTGCATGAACAGAGTTGTCTAAAGAAACTCACCATTTTTCTAGCAAAGGAACCACTATATTGGTTTTCTTTTTCTTTTGATACTGCTTGTGTACGTACCTGGAGCATTTTTTTTTTTTCTTAGTGTATTTTACTTCAGGAGTGTGTCAGGGTTTCTGAGCTGGCAACTAAATTGAAAGGCTTACTTGTTTACACTTTGAATAAGTAATTGCATTTAGTCTGCTGAAATAATCATTCTGGCACACACGTGTGTGTGTGTGTGTCTGTGTGTCTGTGTCTGTGTGTCTGTGTGTGTGTGTGTGTGTGTGTGTGTGTGTGTGTGTGTGTGTGTGTGTGTGTGTGTGTGTGTGCGCGTGCGTGCGTGTGCTTCTATAAAAGCATATGTGTATGCATGCCCTTCATAGATTATTTCCTTCCCTCTGTAACCGAGGGCAGCCCTGTGACACAGTAACTAATCACAGAAACACATTGTTGGAAGCTTTATTGTTAAAAGTTCAGTACGTCCCCATAGACTTTATCCTTCCATGATCTAATATCATTAAACTTGATTACCCTTTCCACGGTGTGTGTTATGAGATCATAAGGAGCAAGGTTACCTCCCCTTTCTCTGCTTTGCCCGCCCAGAGAATTTGGCCCACCCATGAGAGAGAGACACTTTATATAGTGTGTGTTAAAGTAGTTAATAAACCCTTAAAGGTCCCATGGCATGAAAATTTCATTTTGTGAGGTTTTTTAACATTAATATGCGTTCCCCCAGCCTGCCTATGGTCAGCTACTGGCTAGAAATGGTGATAGGTGTAAACCGAGCCCTGGGTATCCTGCTCTGCCTTTGAGAAAATGAAAGCTCAGATGGGCCGATCTGGAATCTTCTCCTTATGAGGTCATAAGGAGCAAGGTTACCTCCCCTTTCTCTGCTGCGCACATTGTAGCCCGATTTAGCCGCAAGAGAGAGACATCATGGCTTTCAAACAAGAAAAGTGGCAGTTGGTCAAGGCCACACCCCCACCCTCCACCTTGCCCCCCCCTCTCTCCTCCTCAATAGCTACAGACACAGAAATGGCACATACTAAGGAAAGCTCATTGTGGGACTGGCTCTAGTGGCTGTAATTCTGCACCAAGACTGAATTTCGGGGAAGAGACTTCAGATACAGTATTAGGGGACCACTAAGGTCTATATAAAAGCATCCAAAAAGCAGCATGTCATGGGAACTTTAATATCTAAGTCTTGTCAGTTGTAAATTTAGTTTTGTTATTTAACGTATTTTTATCCTAGCAGACAAATGGTCCAAAGGGGTTTTTCACAATCTGACAACCCAAACTTGTTTTTATCAATGGCTTAAAACTAATCTCTATAAAGCTTCACTTTTTTTTTTCTTCTTTTTTTTTTTACATATCACCTTTCAAGTTGGTATGGTGCACTTGTTGGCGTACAGTAGCTGATTTACAGAACCAGCAGATATGGAATAACATTATCATTCAATTGTAGTTTTTAGTTCTAGTTGTTTTTATCCATCTGATGAATGTAAGTCCAATATTAACTCTCCTTTTAGCTCTGTTTTTGGTCTCTACCAACTCTTGGGGAAAAAATCTGGCTCTTTAGTTATTTAATGCTCCACTATGTTCACCAGCTAGTCGCTAAGTTTGCCAGTGATGTTTGGTGCTGAGCAAACGCTATGAGAGCTGTGAGAATTAACCAAAAGAGTAAAGTTGTGGGCTGGACAGCTAAACAATGAACTTAAACTCATTTTAAAGCTTCATAAAGCTGAGGGGTGCTGCAGATTGGTGAAAATTCTCTGTAGGTCCATCACTAGTATTGATGATCCAAAAGTGATAATGATAGCTACAGCAATAGCCATGGTGGGTTGTTACCTGTTGTTTCTGTGTAAAAGCTAAGACTGGGGATGGCATGGTAATTGGTGTCTTCATCTATGGCTCATCCTACAGACTTTTACATTTAAAACATTTAGAACTTGGTGTACAACAACGACAACAAAGTCCTCCAACCCATACAACCACATAGGTCGTTTGTTCCTACCTTCTAATAAAGGTGTGGACGCACTAGGCTGAAAATCGGCCGTTGGACAGTCTGGCGAGGTCAGTGACTCGAATCTGTTCAGTGTGTCCCATTCCATCGTCAGTTTGGGGGTCTGTCGGTGTTCATTTTGGCCGACCTGACATTCAGTCGGAGGCAGAGCAGTCGGTACTCACCCGGAAATGGGGAGCGGAATGAGGTGACTAGAGTCTCTCAAAATCTTTTAAACTTTGTTGAGCTGGAATGAAGACAGATTCAGCATCTGCATGGCCTATTTCTCTTTTAAAATGTTTTCAGAAACATGTTTCAGTGAACTATTTTAGTACAATATGGGATCGTATTCTGAACGGCCGCCATGACAGTCTGGCTTTGAATTTCCGGAGAAAACAAACCCATGTGACGCGTTCGTCCAATCAGCAGCCGGTTTTCATTTCTTGGGCAACAATACAGAGTAGTGCCGCCTGCTGCTATGTAGACGTATTAAGTTTCTCAAGTCGGTGTCGCCTCAGTGTGTCCCGAGGCAGTTTTTTGGACCTCGGGGACGCGACCATCAACCACCGATCATTTCCACTGGCTTTTCTGCCGAGGGTCGGCCGTCTGGTTAGTGTGTAAGCACCTTTAGACAAACAGGACAGATCAGTGACAGATTTTTGGTCCTTATTCCTTAAAGTAGCGGTCACTTTTTTAAACACGTGGTTAACATTGCGATATGGCCTAGGCAACAAAACTACTTGGTTAGGTTTAGGAAAAGATTGTGGTCTGGGTTAAAATAAGTATGTTTGTTATGTTACTTAACTTATGTACATAAATGTGCAGTGGAACGGGATGTTGTTATGTTTACTTAACTAAAAGTAACATTTGTCGACTTCCTTCTTTGCTCTGTCATAATTACTACGGCTACTGGGTTGTGAGGTCGCCCCCACTAAACATAAATATGGGTCGTAATAAGCTGCTTTTACAAACAACCTATGGGGTCGTTTTGGGGGTGGAGAGGACAGTCTTGCATACCAATATTAACAAAATCATTAAAATACTGTTGGGTGTATCATATACGTCTGTTGTCATATCATCCAAAAAGTTCCATCTACGATGTGTTTTCCATGGGTTCATTGTGTTGTGTGTCCATTAAACAGATTTTACTGAACCTCTGTTCTGTCAAATCCTTTATTGGCCAGCTCTTATTCATGAATCCGTCTCTATCCCTCTGTTTATAACTTCCTTGTCCTCTTCACATTTCATTATCTCTCCTCTTCTCTTTCCTCTTGGCATTTATCCAACAATCCATCTCTCCTTTCGCTTTCTTTCTCCATCCTCCCCTCCCTCCCTACTGTTTCCCTGTTGGAATTTCCAATGCACAGAGACTGATTTCCCTGAGGTAATTACACATTTTGGCAAAGCTTCAGTCCACTACCTACTTTGTGTATGTGTATGTGCAGGTTCTATAGTTTTTCCTAAACTTTCAGTTTGAGTAATGTCAGTGTTACAAACAATCTGATGAAAGTGTTTCAAGGGTGTTTGTCCCCAGCAGCTCCGCTCTATCATAGTCATTTATCAAGTGATAAAAGAATCACTGCACACTCCCTCGCATACAAAAGTCGATATTTGTTATAGCAAATATTGGACAAAAACAGATTGTTACATTACTGACTTTATGCCTTTGTGATTTATGCTTTGTCAGACTGGAACAGTAGGACCTTGCAAACCTCGCTTATCTCCTTGTCCTCTGCTTTTTGCTTCCTCCTCTCCTTTGTCACCTGCCTAAATTACAGCATTGACCACCACAATCTATTATGTTACTGCACAAAGTAGAGCTGGACCACACATTTACCGTGAGCTCCGACCAGTCTTTTTAATTGGCAGTAAAAAAGAGAGCTGTGTACTGCTCCAACTGCTGCTTGACGTGTGGGTGTTCTGCTATTCTGACAAAAGATCAATACACTATCTGGTTTACCGGCCCCATGTCCCACGTCCTGTGGGAAGGAGGAGAGCACCAAGCAAAAGAAGAAAAAAGGAGAGTAAGAAAACGGCACTCTTTTAAGTAAGCACAGACAAAGAGAATGTCAGTCAGCTGGCAGACAGCCACTTCCATCCACCCTGCATGTCTCTACTTCTCTCATTTATAGTTGTGTATATATACAGTATATATATACCGACCTTATTTGCAGATTTGACATCCAATAACAGTCAAGATGTTAGAGGGCCAATGCCCATGATCAGATGTCATTATCCAGATAATGTTTTTAGATACAGATCCTATGTTAATACCAGGTGTTAATGGATGCCACCTGAGTTAGGTTGGTACCAACTAATGACAGAAAAGAAACCCATGCTTGGTTTTGCTTTTGGCCCGATTCGATTCTGTCGCGATACATGGGTGCCTATCGATTTGTATTGCGATTTTCATTTATTGCAATTCTAGAAGTGTTGCGGTTCGATAGTATTGCCATTTTCTTTTCCTTCTATAACAAAAAACAAATTTAAATAATTCACTTCTACAAACAATATATTATGAAACATTTCAAAAAACTAATTGTTTTCTAAGAAGAATGCTTCAATGCTTTTGCTCTGTTTTGCTGGAAACGGATATGATATAGTCGCCATCGGCGGTACCAAATGAACAGAAAATATTTAGGTGTACATACGATTTTTTAAATTATCTTTTTCCAACCCTAATACGTGGATGTCACAGTGTACATTCCTGCTTGTTAAACCTTCATCTGTGGGGCCTGAGAGTCCAATATGTTCACAAAGTGTAGCCCTGGATGGAGCACATTCTTAGCGGCTGCTCCACAGCACAGTGGAGGAATGAGGAACATAAAGTGCAGCCATTACATATTCTATACATTCTACTGTTTCCTGCATTTCCACCCCTGTACAATATACAATACGATATGATACAACTTTATTATCAGTTTACACAAAAATTAATTTTGCGTTCCCTGAGCAGCTCTGCTCAAAAAAGAAAAGTACACACAGATTAGACAACAATCACACTTATAGTACAAAAGATGAAAACACATCAACAGCCATGAAGAAGAAATATGTTTCGTGTTATCCTCAGATCCAGATCTTAATTGGCAGCACACTGATGTTTGTTTAACAACAGGATAGACTGATGCATAAAAGAACATTTCCCTTCCTACATTTTTATTTCACCTTCCTTTTCACTCCTCTGCTCTAAACCTTGTGTTCTCTCACTGAGGCCAAAGGTTGAGCTGAAAATAGATTATTTTCCCAGTCACTACTGTGATTAGCTGCTATTAATTTACCTTACTGATGAAGAGAGAGGGAGGAAAAAGAGAAATACAGTAAGAAATACAGTATAGAAAGAAAATAAAAACAGCAGTAGAAGCACAGAGTTGAGAAGAGCATGGGTATACAGCAAAAAAGATACCCCTGCTCAGTTGTACATGTCTCCCAGGAAGCGCATATGCTTTTGTTCATGAATATGCTGTAGGCATGCATATACAGTTTATCACATGCATTTCTGTGCATTGAGTGTGTATGCATTCTACTATACACATATATGTACTGTAACGAAGCATGTCAGTATGTGTATGAATGCCCTACTGCAGCAGCGTAATGTCTAAAAGCAGTCTTCCAAATATAGTAGCAGAAAAAGAGATCCTGGTTAGTAAAGAGATAGAATTATTGTAGAGATAAGATGGCTAGTGTGTCCTAGAATAATGAAATAACCTAACTGGTTAAGGCTGTTGGTTGTTACTGTAAATCCACTTAGAGAGAGATGCACACAAGGTGCAGCAGAAGAGAGGAGAGGAGAGATAAGAGTGAGCCACCAAGAGCAAGAGGTGGAAAGTCATAAGGGAGCAGGACCTAAAAATTGGAAGATGACATCAAGACAGATGGAGAAAAATAGCCAAAATAACACCAGAGAGTGAGACACACAAAGAGAGACAGAGAGAGTGTGATTGTGATTACAAGGTAAGAAAGATTGCCTTGGTGACATATTAGTTTAATCAAGCGAAGCTGTATGGGAGAAGGAAGAATCATTCAACAGGGCTGTCGTCATTCAGCTAAATTGATGCCGCTGCTTCCTCTTTTTCATCCCACTGTGAGTCTCTGATATATTCTGATGCGCACAGAAGGCGAGTGAAACAAGATCTGACCGCAAATTGCCCACTATTCAAAAGTGCACCCAAGTCGGTGAATGTTTGTGTGCATGAATGTATGCAAACAGTTTTTATTATTTTGTGTGTGTGTGTGTGTGTGTGTGTGTGTGTGTGTGTGTGTGTGTGTGTGTGTGTGTGTGTGTGTGTGTGTGTGTGTGTGTGTGTGTGTGTGTGTGCGCACACAGTTGTGTCCTTCCCAGAAATGGACTGCCTGCAGCTCGTTGGCCACCTGGTCCTCTTTGATAGCTCTAACCCAATAAAGAGCTGAGATAGACTGACTGGCAGTAGCTGTCAGGGCACACTCTGCCAGACCATACAGTTTGAAAGGAAACCCTCCCACTCCTGTGTGTGTGTTTTTTTTTTTTTTTTGTGTGTGTGTGTGTGTGTGTGTGTGTGTGTGTGTGTGTGTGTGTGTGTGTGTGTGTGTGTGTGTGTGTGTGTGTGTGTGTGTGTGTGTGTGTGTGTGTGTGTGTGTGTGTGTGTGTGTGTGTGTGTTCATGTGCGCAGTTGTGTCACTATTTTGGTCCTTTTTCTCCATTTACAGTATGCAAACAATGGAAAGGAGTTTGCACTCTTCTGACGTCTTTCTTAGTATGTGTCGAAATTTGGACTGACAATCGATCTGTTCTAAATGCACTTTAAAGGGATATTTTTCAAGTTTGTAATGCTCTTATTAACATTGGAGAGACAAATATGCTTGCATTATGCACATTTTTATTATTATTGCAACAATATAAAACACTGACAAATGCTGTCTAGACTATTCTCCAGAATAACCTCAAAGGTACTGTATGCTGAAAGCACAATATGGCAAACTCAAACAACAGATGGGCATATTGACCTGAATGTAACGTTACTTGGTAATACTAACACAATTTAGAAACCTGTGCGTTCCATTTGGACCCCATTGAAAACGAGATGCTACATCTCAAGGGGTTATTCCTAATAAAAGACTTTCCTACTCGGAGGATGGAATTTCCAAGGTCAAAGTCGAAAAACATGCCCCCTGAACTCGGATTTCCGAGTTGGGAAGTCAGACACCCTCGCAGCACCCCAAGCTCAAAATGCAGTACGGGTGCCCCGTGCATCAACAGTCATGAAAGCGACCCGAAGCCCAAATCACAGAACTCATGCGTTAATCATGCGTTAAGCCCTAGACAAAACATAAAGATAATGAGTTGACATTGGGCAAGAACAAGTGATAGAACAGCAATACTTGTCATACTACAGAATGAGAGCTGATGTATGTTAACAAACATATGGTGATTTGCATGCCAAAAAGCCCTTTGTCCATAGTTACACAAGTTAATTAAGGTTGCTTATACACACAGAAATGTATGATGTAATATAATAGATTTGTTTCCATGAAGAAAGCGATTAACAGATAAAGAGTGGGAGCCTCTGGTTATTGTTTCATCAGAGCAGATAGACTGGAGTTCGCTCTCTGTCTCTCCCAGCCTCTTTATGGCCAAGCCCTGCAGACAGAACACACATATGAACACACAATTCTTACTCACACACATGATGTGCACACCTACGTGTGTATTTAGTTAGGTAAAAACATAGTCCCCTTAATACCCACTTAATCTTAAATCCTACTTGCATGGCGATAAAATTGCCTAATGATGTAATCAAGCTATTCACTTGATGTGCTTAAAAAATCCAGGTAATGGATGTGTTATATAATGGTAAACACACATGAAATAACACGTGCGTTCAGTGAGTGATATGTTCTGAAATGTCTAAACTGAGTAGTTTCATGTGGCGTGTGGCACCCAGTCTGTTACATTCATTTCTGAATGAAGCGTGAAATAGTCCTAAGCCACACTGCTTTCAGTACCATGGACAGAAGCACTCACTCTGCAACATCAAGCTTACATGTGACTTGCACACTTGATAGTGTTCTTAGTAGTGTGTGATTAGTTCAGTGGTTAGCTTGTGTGCATGCTTAGCACTTTTTGCAAAATGCATTGCTTAGGGAAATTATGTTTCATCATTTTGATGCTGCACAGAGCGCTTTGAAGGGGAAATACTTTGTGCTTATGTACTGCTGTAATGTAATGGTTGTAGCAGCAGTGACATCCCCTTGTGGTTTGTGGACTACCGTTTGGAAGCCGTTTTGAGGCTTTCAAAGGCTAAGGACGAAAAGTTTTTACCAGCGATTAAATGCAGAGCTCTGGGTGCTGGCACCAATTATGTATGGCAGTACACAGAAAATTGGCAAACTTTCCCTTAAGGCGCTGACACACTAATCAGACGGCCGACCGTCATTAGAAAAGGCAGTCGGACTGATCAGTCGGGTCCCCGAGATCCCAAAAACTGCCTCAAAACACAATGAGGCGACACCGACTTGAGCGTACGTAATACGTCTCCATAGCAGCAGGCAGCACTACTCTGTATTGTTGCCCAAGAAATGAAAACCGGTAGCTGATTGGACGAACGCGTTTGTTTTCTCCGGAAATTCAAAGCCAGACGGTCATGGCGACAGTTCAGAATACGATCTCATATTGTACTAAAATAGTTGACGTGTTCAACGTGTTTCTGAAAACATTAGAAATAGGCCATACAGCTGCTGAATCTGTCTTCATTTCAGATCGACAAAGGTCAGTTTAAAGATTTTCGTCAGATATTGAGAGGCTCATCCGCTCGCCATTTCTCCGAATGAACATGTCAGATCGGCCAAAATGAAGGCCAACAGCCCCTCAGAAGGATGATGGCACGGAACACACGGAACAGACTCGAGTCACCGACCTCGCCAGACTATCGGGTTAGTGTGTCAGTAGCATTAAGTTACCAGCTAATGCTAGCTAGCTAGCTTGGTTGGCAAGGTGCTACTGAACACTGAGCAAGGCATTTTGGGGCAAACAAAATGTTCCAATCAACTTTGAAGTGAAAACACACAGGGAGAGGGTCAAAGTTTAAGACGGATACATAGCCAACACACAAGACCCCATTACCCAAGCAATCTGATGGGTAAATGCACATTCAACCATGCTATATTTAACTGGTTGCTATGTCAACTTTTCTGGTAACCGTGGAAATAGAAATCCTTGAAAAGCTGGAGATGGCAGTTTCAGATGGGTTTCTATCTCTGGGATTTCTTTACTGTATTTGTGGGTACAACACTTAACCTCTGTTGCCACAGTGAGTGACATTATAAGATGCCTCTTGGGTGCATTTGCTGTCAGACGTCCATATTGACAAACCTGCTGTTGTCAGCAGCCTGTGGTGTCACATGCTAACGTGATACCAACCATGGAATTTGAATGGAGCAAAGCAAATACAAATAAAAAATGAAATAGAGGTTTTTATACATATAACTAACTTTATATGTTGTATATATACAGTAGTTTAGTACAGTAGTTTAGTACTATAGGGCCTAGTATATGTTGTTCTCTGGCTAATTAGTACTTTCCTCTGTCCTCTCCACATCGCATCAATACAGTTTACACTTACAATTACAGACTATTGATTAGCTTTATGGACTGCTATAAATAGCTTCTGTCTAAGTGTGTAAGTTTGTGTGTCCCTGTGAGTGATAATGAATCGGTCTACAAGTGTAAAAGTATCGTTTATCAACCATCACTTAGCCTCTATATGGTGCAATAAGTGCTATAATTGATTTCATGCAATTCAACCAGATCAAAATGTAGAGATGCCTAAATATGCTATGCTTTTCATAAACCTTGGTTGACAAGTGAAATATTTTTTTCTTTGACTTCCCACTCTGCCGATACAGGCTGTCATACAGGCTGTTTATCATTCAGAGAGTGAGCTTTGTTAAACTAAACTTCTTCCCACACACTGACCTCTGACCTGCCTAAAGCGTACTGTCTCCTCCACGAGACAAAGGCTGGTGTGTGTGTGTGTGTGTGTGTGTGTGTGTGTGTGTGTGTGTGTGTGTGTGTGTGTGTGTGTGTGTGTGTGTGTGTGTGTGTGTGTGTGTGTGTGTGTGTGTGATAGAGAGACAGAGAGGTAATGTGTGTCTGTCAGGGCAGAAAGGTGTCAACATCTGCTCATCATTAAGAAAATAAATTAAATTCTACTCTTGCTCCCTAAAAAAATAAGAATAATAGTAATAATAATGGTCAAGGGTTTTTTCACCTCTTTTTCTTCTTTTGTACTCGATTCAATTGTATTATTATGAATGAATGAATATAATTATATTTGTCTCTCTGGTATTCAGTCGGTGGTTCTTCAGCATTTTGAATTATAAATCAATTATAGTTTCATTTTTTTAAAGTTAACCTACAATATAGCTTATCTTGATAATGTGATATACATCATTATATGAATGTATGAATCAATCGGGCTAATGGGGAGTCTTCTGTAAATGGAAAAGTAACTTTTTTTTTGATCGATCTATGCACTGCAATACTGCAAATTATTAATTGTCCACATATGTATTCCTTGTGTATGTGTACACCTACTTGGCCAGTAAGGAGCTAATGAGAGTTCATTGTAATGAGACAGTCAGTATTGATTTTCTTGACATTTTAAGAATACTCGCTTGAGAAGGTTAAATACCATAATGAGTATTGACAGTCAAATTATTTTAAGTTTATAGTTATATTTTCAATAATATGTTATGTGGATAGAAAGCTTTAAAGACAAATAATATCAACATTCATGTCTTGTCTTTCTGTGGAAGTCTTAATCATTCAGCCTCTGAAGTGGGACTAAGGAGTGTTGTTAGGTGAAAAGGTTATGTTTTGTTATTAAATTTGTTTGGTGTTAGCCAAACTCACGCAGACCATTTTTTATAGCTGCAGTACATCTAAGCATGTACATCTTAATGACTCCAAATATGATTTGACCTTTACTTTTCCCATGTGCAGAGAAAAGAGACTTCTACATTTCCAAACAAAAGAACAATTACACTGTCCTTTGTGTCTTCCATAAATAATTCAAAGCAGACACTTTGGAAGCAAAGATGAAAAGACAGCACGAATACAGTTAGATTTGAGAAGAATATTCCTCTGAGGAGAAATGGTCTAGACACTTGTACTTTATGCCCCCCATAAACTCCCACCCATTCAGTCCCTTTGCTAGACGACAACAGTCTAATAGATCAAGCCCATCCCAAGTATGGCGCCATTTTGATAGACAGACTGCACAGGGGTAGAGGAGGGTTGGTATTGTGATTTAATCGCACTTGCATCACAGAATCATGATTGTGTGTGAGTGCACATGTGTGCTCATCAACAACTGAGCTACAAAAAAGCTCTCTGCTTGACTCACAAGAATAAATCACCACTAGAAGCTCTGAAGAATGTTGATTTTTGTTATCCTTTACTGTAACCTCCAAGCAGTGATGGGGTACAAGAGAGTGACAGCTCGGAGCAACAGTGACGCCGGTAGCTGAGACATTGACATTGACATTATCTGGTGAATACAACAAGTGTAAATCACATTTAACAATTGCTCGGCGTGACATACAGTCACATTTAAGCAATGCTCATAATGTGTCTCGGTCAGGGCAGGCTTTTCCTGACAGGAGGGATTGAATTGAATACCTTTTCTCTATACTGTAGGGCGTGTGTATGTGTAATTGGCTGTGTAATACCCTTATGTAACAGAGCTCATTGATTCTTGGGTTTCAAGGAGAGACACTTTCCATGTCAGAGTTTCTCAAACAATGTGCCTGGGAGCCTGTCAGTATGATGGCGGCTGCAGTATCGATCGAGCTAATTCATACACACTGCTCATGCTTAGAGAATAGGTTTCTGTGAAGGTAATGCATTTGATACAGTAGAATGTCTATCCCCTAAAGACAATGCAATAATACAGAATCCATATAAATACTGTAGCTGGTGTTTGGAAAAGAGAAGAAAGAAATCACTTCTCTAGGGGCAGTACCAATTTGTCATGACTCACTGACCACACAGACACACAGACACACAGACACACACACACACACACACACACACACACATGTAGAGTGGAAACGCTTTGATTTTGCTCTTAATTAGTTCACTCTGCTGATAGCACTGCAGTTGAAGCGGTGCCTTTGTGAACCCAGATAAGCAATGGGCCAATAACTTAGTAAAAAGACTTTTAGGTGATTTAAGATTGTGCTGACACAGTGGAAGCAGACACAAAACTAAAGCTATTCAGAGTAATTACACTGAATCACCAAATTACAGGCTCTGGAAAGCGTACTGTTTAATGTTGTGTGCGATAATAATTTTGGGCTCTGAACTCTAACAGCCTCACTACCCTAGCTCAGCTCCCTTTATTACCTCTACGCCAACTTCCCAAACATGCATCTATTCTCAGCCCTCCCTCTTTCTGGCAGTTTCTTCACTTCACCAGTCTGTGATGGATCTGTCCATTCATGGAAAACCACCCTCTCCTCCAATGTGAGGGATCACCTGTCAACAGTGTTTCTCGCTGTGTGTTTGCTTGTGTGTGCCTGCTGACAGTGTACTCAGCACAAAATGAGCTTGGAGGGGATTCTGAAGATGCATCTCGTTGAACCTGTGTTCCTCGCTAACGCAGCAGAATTTGACCACAACAGGCACAGCTTACAGTGTTCATGCTGGTCAGAGAGGACAGATGAAGGCAGAGGGGTGGTGAGAACAAAGAAAGAGACAGTGGAGGCTAAAATAACTGTGTGGCTGTAGGGGTATGAGCACCATATGTGAATGAATAAATGTCCATTAGTGCTGAAACAATTAGTTGAACAATCAGTTAGTTGATCGACAGAAAAGCAATTTGCAACAATTTTGATCAAGCATAAGCTTTCATTATTTTCTCAATTCAGCTTCTCAAAAGTAAAGGTTTGCCACTTTTTACCGTTTTATATAATTTTGAAATTGAATATTTCAGGTATTTTATGTTGTCAAACCAAACAACCTTTTCAAAGACGTCACCTTGAGCTCTGGAAAAATGTAATAAGTAAAAATTGTAGAAAATGCAAAAATGTCGAGCAAATGTGGAGCTGAATATCATCTGGTTATCTTTCTATAGAAGGTCAAAGGTAGCTGGAAAGAAGTTATCTGGGGTGTGTTATAGGTCCTGCACAATAATATGCACAACTTTGTTTTTATTTCGCTAAGTGCATTCAACTGAGTTCCAATTTCCCTCCTATTTTGCTGTTAGCGCTGCCAGGTAACAGAGTCACTATTATTTCCACCAGCAGAGTTGGCCATAGGGGTTAGGAGCTATTTTTTTCCTGCGTCTCCCTCTGTTTGGTTTGTCTTTTAATGGAAACTCTTAAAAAGTTGAATTTGTTTTCACAAAACCTGTCATGGGAAATCAGAGAGCTAATAATTTTTTTCACAGTAACTGGCCTTAAGGGAAATGTGGCCATGGCTTCTTCCAAAAAGTCATAAAACTTTAAATCAAATCCACATGAACATCAACCTTTGTGTGCTTGTCACTTAGAATATACTGTATAGTGGGAAACTTTTTAAATAAGAATCTCAGCAGACTGCCTGGGTAAAGATCAATTGGCAGACACCAAGGTGTTTGTTTCAAACAGGATGAAAGTCGAGTGTATTATAATCTGGAGGGTTTGGCCTGCAGGACCACATGATTCGAAAGGCAAGCGCCCCTCACCTGGCTTCATTTATAAAAAAAAGAGCACTTACAAACTCGGCATTTGTATCTGTCTCTGGTCTGCCGAGAAACCTTCACCTACTATTGACCCAATCAATCAAACTACCAATTTGTTTAAAACTATACTGCAGTTGTAAATGACAAATTCACTTTCCACTGAACAACATGGGATCTCAACAACTTCGTTATGGTTAGAGAGATCAGGCTTTGGATTAAAATGAATACTTCATTAAGGGGAGGGGACCTTTGTCGGGCATTGACTGTCAGTAGGAAACAGGAAACAAACAACAATCTCCTGTGTCAAAGTCCAACATTTCATTGACCCATCCATCCACCCTTACCTCCTCCTTCAGTGGTGTTGTTGCTCTATACTCATTACACTACTCCCTCCTTTACTCCCAACTGACAACCATGTCAGTATATATGCTGTTTGGGGGCATTTTCTGAAACTACTGATGCTCACCTTTTTTAAGAGAGGACAGTCTCTGAACTGATGTACACTGACAAATGGCAATCATTCTCAGGGGTGTTCTACTGAATGCCATGTAGTGGAGTGAATGCAGTTAGTAATCAGACATGTTTCCCTAACGGAAATTATCTCTGCAAAATTAGAGACTTGCAATAGTAGAACACTAATGAAAAGAGAGACCCCAGCAGGTGAGCAAGCTGATGTGCAATGAACTGCCAAGAGTGAACACTCACAAAGATATGTCCATGTGGCATACAGGTCAGGTTATAGAGTAATGTGAGGGCAAGCTGAAAGTACAGTTTCTCTAATCTTCTCTGGACTGCTGCAACACTGACGACACTTAGCATCACTTTTGAGTTATCTCTTTTAGAACTTCATCGTTGCAGCAAGGTGGGAATCCCAACATTTTCTAACATCTTTAACATGTCTTTGTTGTCACCGCTTTTTGAGAGTTCTGAGAGGCTTGTCAAGACTTCAAATTAAGTGTAATGTTAATGCAACAACTGAGCCATTTGTATAATAGGACAACTGAAGAAACTTTGTGCTCAGCACTACACCTGAGCTCCACGCTTGGAATACAAGGACACCTACTGAACAGTATGTCAGGACTGATTTTAGCTCCTCCACCGAGTCTGCGATAAACTTTAGGGCTGTCCCGAACGATTATTTTTTAAACGATTAATCTAGCGATAATTTTTTTGATTAGTCGACTAATCTAACGATTACATTTTTCGATTAATCTAACGATTCATTTTTCAATTATTTATTTGTATTGCTCAATTATTAACAATTTACACAAAACAAATTTCAATAAGGTTCAAATCTCTATTAAAATTGTTCTAGTAAAATGAATTTGTAGTGCAACCTGAAGCCAGATGTAGGCTATCAATCCAACAAAAAATAAAGTCACTTTCAGGAGGAATACAAAAATAAAAACTTAAAGTAAACAGAGCAAGTGTGAAAAGAGTAGCCTGTATTTGCTTTTTTTAACAGTAGTTGGTAAAATAATGAATAAGCTCTTGTTTAACATCCAAGCTATTCTCCCTTTAATCTTACAGTAAAAAAGTGCAGTTTTAGCAACATATGAAATCAGATAATATCAAATAAATCCAACATAAGGCAAGTTGCAGAGTGTCTAATATAACAGTCTGTAATCGATTGGGTCACTCATGATGATGGTAAACCAAAAAAATAACACTGTAGACTGACAGCGTTTTGATGATGCTTATTGTTAAGTCATAGTGGGGCATTAAAACGAATCAATGGACTAACGTACCGTTGGGCTACTGCTGGGAACACATTCCGTGTCACTATGTTGATAATCGCACATACTTGGGAGTAAAGCCTAGATTGGGCCCAAAAAATCAAGCCCGACCCTACCCGAGCCCATGCACGATGTGTCTGAGCCTGGCCCGGCCCGACACATTAACTGGAATTATGAGCCCGAGGCCGATTTAAACCCGACGATTTTGTGATACGTGGGCCGTTATAACTTACGTTATAAAGGACACGTGAGATATCTGAAACAATCTAACCTGGTTGCGCAATTATGGAAGACAGTGCTACAGATGGGGGAGACACGATGTAGCACAGTTGACCTCACACTCAAGTCAGTGCAGGACATCTACCCAGAGCTACGGGAGAAGCTGGAGAGGCATAGCTTTCTCCCCACCCAATTAGGCTAATAAAGTAATGATTGAAAAAAAAAAAATGCCTTGATCGAGGGTCCGGCCCGGCCCGAGGATAGTGGCGCGACATATCGGCCCGACCCGGCCCGTGGGTCGAGTTCTGGCTCGGGCAGAGAATCTAAACTCTACTTGGGAGGGAAAGGGACAAAAAGGTGAGCAGAACTCACTGTGTTTTTTGCTGCTGTTATCCTGACTCAGGGATGCATTTTACAAAGTCTACAGAATACCACGTTGTTGTTGGCATTAAGAGTAAAATACTCCCACACTTTAGAAGACCGTGTGCGAGCCTTTTTCTCAACGTGTTGTTGAACTTGCGAGGAATACATACTCGCACTGTTGCTGCAGGCAGCCATGTTATTTTTAGATTTCTACACGTGACGCGCCGACTCAAATTATTTGTGTCGACGCATTTACGTAATCGATTACGTCGACTACATCAACGAATCGTCCCAGCCCTAATAAACTTCATAACACTTTACTCTGTAACTGGATGTCTGACTCATCAATCAGTCTAAAACTGCTAGGGCTGAGGAGCTCAACTCACAGTCTATCCCCATGAGTCATGTTACAGGGAGGTCTGGAGAACAACTTGTAACACTGTGTTCTGGCATTCAGCTGCCCTTAAATGTCAGCAGAACAAATGAGCTTGTTTCTTACTTCAGGAGACAGAAAACAACAGCTGCTGAAAGATTTACCATTTTCAGTTCCTGGGCATACAAATCACTGAAGACCTTAAGGGACTACTGTACAAATCTACAGCAGTATGTAGCCTACACTTCTTATCGAGGTTGGAACATAAGCTGTCACAAGGTAATCTTAGGATCATACATGCCCAGTATATTACAGGTCTCTATCGCATGCGCCACCGGACCTTGCCTCGGCATGCGCTTACAGGCACCTGGCGTGCTTGCATTCCACGCCATCCCCCACAACCTCCTCGTAAGTATTCCACCTGGAGGACGAAATAGAGATTAAAAACTTATCATTGCAAGTTTTATTTTTTCTGTAACTCAAACCACAATATTTCATTAACTTCAACCATGTTCGTCTGCTTTTAAAAAAAGTACTCCAGCAATTTAGCATTGCAGTCCAATAACGTTGTCAGCCTGGGCATTTTTTTTAAAAAGTACGAAATCCGATTGGTCAAGTCTGGTAAGCTCGCTTCTTTTGAACTGCACAACAACATTTTGAATTAGTAGTCTTCAACCCAAGCTGACCCTGACTCAAGTGACATCCCTTGTTTATCAGATTTCACACAGCTCCCTCTGGAGACACAAAAGACTTCATACAACCTATTTTTCACATATGCAGTAGTATCCCCAAAAGACCTATAAACAGACTTCTGTAGTTTCACAAACAGTGTTTGATGTGTGAAGTCAGTGGAGTTCCTCTTTGACCATGACTTAATTTGATCCTTTCCCTACACAGTGGTTTGTATGTAATCTGCAACAGTTTTGAAAGGCACTGACAAATTATGTTGTCCTACCAAAAACCTTTAAAACCAGAAAACGCTCTTATGGGTCATTTTTTATATATAAGGCAATATAAAACATTTACTTTAATAGGGCCCAACATTGAGTTTGGGTGGCTTGTTGATAACTAAGTAGGCCTCTGTACTTATCTTTAAATCAGAATAAGAAACAGTATGAGCACTTCACCTAAGACCAAAACAGCCCAGATTTGTAATGCTGAAAAGATTCAGTTAATAAATTAATCATTACACTCAGCCAAGGAGAGGAAGTTAAATGGCATATTTGTCTAGGGAAGATTGATGGCTTTATGTAGAGAAACCAAGGGGAAGGAATGGTATCAGATGAAGGCAAATAACTAAAGAATATTGCTCAAGCTAAAACTGAAACATTCTGCTCATTATCACTGATGGTTAAAAACAATATCCTGGGTTTATAATAATGCTTGCATTTTATACCACTTTGTGGTACAAGCACTTATAATAAGGCAGCACAAGTGTTGTAGTCATGACCACCTAAACTGAGACCAAGTCATTACCAAGACCAGTGTATCGAGACCCAGACAGGCTTTGAGGGGTTGAGACCAAGTCTAGTCAAGACCAAGACAGGCCGAGACCGAGTGAAGACCAAGACCAGACCAGGGGCCTCATTTATAAAACCTGTTACGCAAGAAAAAGTTGCGTGAAGCAGGGTGAAATTTTTCGTCGCAACATTCCTCGCAATAATCGGGATTTATAAAGAATTTCCATGCGTAAAAATGTTCCCAGTTTTCCGCAAACTTTTGACCACACGTGTGATCGTGCGTAATGCTCCCAAGGTTTTATTGACTGCGTTTTAGTGAACTCCGATGGTATGCCCGTTTTCCGAACCTAACCCAGTTTTTGTTTTCCTGAACCCAACAATCCTGTTCTTGCTAAACCGACCCAGAGCCGGTCGCGGCGCCCGGCGAGGGGCTGCCAGCAACGGGGAGAGGCAGGGGCTCCTCCCACACCGTGCAGCGGAGGAAATGCGCTTTTCCTCCGCTGCTCTCCCCTGCCTCGCCCCGGGAAATGCGTTGTTTGTTTGATGTGTGTGTGTGTGTGTGTGTGTGTGTGTGTGTGTGTGTGTGTGTGTGTGTGTGTGTGTGTGTGTGTGTGTGTGTGTGTGTGTGTGTGTGTGTGTGTGTGTGTCTGTGCGTCTTTATGTGGTCGTGTCTGATTGTAGGTGTCTGTTTGTGGGAATGTTGTCTTTCTGCACCTGCTATTCCCAAACAGTTATCATACAAGTTACCAAATTGTTACATTTCAAGCACTTTCACCTGTTTTGCACCAATAATGATCCAAAATCTTGTTTCTATTTTTACCTTTTTAATAACTGAATTTCCTTTCTCACAAAAAACGAAAATGATCATATGATCATAAATGTGATCTCACAGGGGTAAATGGCAAATATGAACCATAAATGATGTATATATCATTGGTAATTGAGCTCAATCTGTTAAGTATTAAGGCTGCGTAACAACAATATGAACACTAGGGTTACGGCTTCCAAACAGGATTTTGTTTCGCTGTTCTACCTCTGTTAGGAGCACATCTATCTCACAATCACTGAATCGTGTTTTTTCCCCATTTTCCCGTTTCGTGATTGGTGATCAATTGCTCCTTTCAAGTCTGGAATATTCATTGATTGATTAACATGGACCTTATTAGGACACTGCTCAAATTGATCTGAATGATCCACATTCCCCCCAAAAAACCCATAGAAAACAAATTAAGATTATTTTTCACCTCTTTTACTGTCATTAGTGTATCATGACAAATGCCTAAAGTAATTAACAGAGGTGTCAAGTAACAAAGTACAAATACTTCGTTACCTTACTTAAGTAGAAATTTTGGGTATCTATACTTTACTGGAGTAATTATTTTACAGCAGACTTTTAACTTCTGTTCCTTACATTTTCTCGCACATATCTGTACTTTCTACTCCTTACATTTTAAAAATAGCCTTGTTACTCAGTTCAGCTTGTTTTCATTCTGGCTTGTCATCGTTCAAAAACACACACAAAAAAACAACCTATCCAGATAAATCGCACCATCCAGATAGAGTGAATTTGATTGTGGTTGGATGAGAAGTATAAACATATACCATTCCAACACCCTATTGGTTTGCAGCGATCCATCGCACCTGCACAGACCCGTGCTAATACGGCACCGGTGCCTTAACGACCGTTATCTACCGGACCGAATAGCAATGCAGATTTCGGTGCCTTATTAGGTGTCACTTAAATGCCTGCGCTTCTCTCTGATGCTCCGAAAACGGACGTTAGAGGGAACTGAGACATCGCCACACGGGACACTAGTTAACACCACACTCAACAGCAGGTAAAGTTAGCCTACCGTTAGCTAGCAGCTGGAGTAAACATGGTTAAAATGCTGACAGCTAAACGGTGTAAAAGTGTGTCTGTATTTCACTGGAGAGGATTGTAACACCAGACTGTAGCTGCCTTGGTCTGAAAAACACAGACTCAGCCTGAAATAAGTTATTGTTATTACATTTTTAAAGCGCCCATATTATGCTCATTTTCAGGTTCATAACTGTATTTTAAGTTTGTACCAGAATAGGTTTACATGGTTTAATTTTCAAAAAACACCATATTGTTGTTGCACAGCTCTCTCTCACTGCTGCAGATCCTCTTTTCACCTGGTTTCTGTTTTAGCTACAGAGAGACCTCTTTTCTTCTTCTTCTTCTGTACTATCTTTAATTGCACTCGCACATGCGCAGTAGCTCAGATGTAGATCATGTCAGCTAGCTAACTCTAGAGACAGTAAAAGAAAGCCTGTTTCTTCAACTTTGGTCAGTTACAAGGCAGGATTAGCTGGGAGACTTCTAAATGAGGGCGCACATGTAAGTAGTTCTTTTGTAGATTATGGTGAACTTGTGTGTGTTGTAGCAGTGCTTTGCTATTGAGAACGACGTAGCATGCTAGCGTTAGCCGGCTAACGCTAATGCTACGAGCTAACGGTTGTGGTTAGCCAGCTCATTTCGGACTGTGACGTCACAGTCCGAGGCCGATTTTGAACAGCTCACTAGGAGACTGAAAGCAGGACACATTCAGAAACCGTATCTCACTCAAAACACCATGGATGGATTTTTTTCAAAGTGTGTATGTGTGTGGAAGCACCAGAGACACAAAAGAACACCCCAAATCCCAGAATAAGTGTTTTTTTCATAATATGGGCACTTTAATAAATCATTTAATTTTGATCTTGTGGCCTTAGCAATACACAAGCCGTTCTTTAATGTCGCCTTGTGCCCTTTTTTTTATTTAGATCAACTTTTAATTGTTTTATATTTTTGAACATACAGAACAGACAAATACAATTGAACAAGGTGCTCCTTTTTTAAATAGAGAGAAGGGATGTGTCACATTTTTCAGCCCTTCTGAGTTTGCAGGTATGATTCTAATATGTTTTAAACATTATAGTCATAATGGCCTTTAGAAAAATGTTTTTTTTTGTGGAGGTGGGGTAATGCACTATAGGCCCCTGTGGGGCGGGCTAAGCTTTTGTCCGTAATGCATTTTTTCCCCCTTACATTACTTTTACTTTTATACTCTAAGTAGTTTTGAAACCAGTACTTTTACACTTTTACTTGAGTAAAAAACTTGAACCCTAGTATCTGTACTTCTACTTGAGTAATGAATGTGAATACTTTTGACACCTCTGGTAATGTCAGGTAATGTCTGGTAAAAGGCAGTCTGAGACCGAGAAAAGACCGAATAAAAATGTGTTCAATTCCGAAACAACCGAGACCTTCATATAGTGGTTTTGAGACCGGTTTTGAGACCAAGACCGATCTGCAGTACTATAACACTGGGCAGCACACTATCCAACAGTGTGTTGACAGGGTAAGAGATGTTGAGAGTTTGGTTGTGTTTATCTGACCTAATGGCTCCACCTGCCAATCGTGCAAGGGCTCTTTTGACCCAGCTTTTAGCCCATGGCCTCCCTCGACTGCCCCTTGTAATTACTCCGTATAATCACAGAGTTTTCACCCCCCGCAGTTTTAGCTAAGCTGGTGGTGTGCAAGAGGCCTCCTAAGAGCAGAGGGACAGCAATTTTTGCTGACTTTAAGTACACTATACAGTATATCCTAATACCATCACAGGCTGCTGATTTACACCATATTCATACCAACCTAAGCATCAAATTGTCTTTGTGTAGATAGGCAGGTAATGGCGTGGACACATTAAGCCGACGGCCGACCGTTGACAGAAAAGCCAGTCGAGATGATCAGTCGCGTCCCCGAGGTCCAAAAAACTGCCTCGGGACACACTAAGGTGACACCAACTTGAGAAACGTAATACGTCTTCATAACAGCAGGTGGAACTACTCCGTATTGTTGCCCAAGAAATGAAAACCGGCAGCTGATTGGACGAACGCGTCACATGGTTTTGTTTTCTCTGGAAATTCAAAGCCAGACTGTCATGGCGGCCGTTCAGAATACGATCTCATATTGTACTAAAATAGTTCATGTTTCTGAAAACATTTTAAGTGAGAAATAGGCCATGCAGTTCCTGAATCTGTCTTCATTTCAGCTCAGCAAAGGTCAGTTTAAAAGATTTTCGTCAGATTTTGAGACTCTAGTCACGCTCATTCCGTTCGCCATTTCCGGGTGAGTCCCGACTGCCCTGCCGGCAACTGAACATGTCAGGTCGGCCAAAATGAACGCCGACAGCCCCCCAGACTGACGACGGCACGGGACACACCGAACAGACTCGAGTCACAGACCTCGCCAGATTGTCTAACGGCCGATTATCGGCTTAATGTGTCCCCACCTTAACAGTGATTGATTGACTGTGCTCAGGAATGTAATTTTAGTCAAATTGGTTGCTTTCTTCCTGGTTTTGGGAAAAAAGCATTGCAAAATACAGAGCCAATAATAGCACCCCGATGACAGATGGAGGTTTCATTGTAAACATTTGTGCTTGTCATCTAAATGTTACAAAAATGGCAAATATGAATCGTGGAGAGTCAGTGAAACACTGTGATAGCATCCTAATGATTATCTTCAAGAGCATTAAGTGCAAACTCAGCAGCTATAAATGTCAACAAAGCACAGTGTTATTGTGCATTATTGTCTCTTGTGTATGGCTTATGTAACGAGGTGCTACAGAAAAAGCATAAAAAAGCAATGCACTTTTACACACCATGCTCCATAACCATAATCAGGCTTTAAAGCACCCAAATGGACAGGGTGGCTGTGGATAGTTTAGGGCGACAAAAAGAGAAGTGAAGGGGACAGATTTAAGTCAGAGTTGGCTGCTTTACAAGATTATTAGGACCTTGTTTGAATCCAGAACACGTACCACAAAGTTAACGTTTTCCCAAAGTTGGGTTACTTGTATTTTAATATATCGAGTTGCTGATTAAGAGATATTAGGTGTTTACTGTGAAGGTAATGCAATGTGTGTGTTCTCCTCACATCTCTGTGATCACAGCCCCTAGCATTGTAGCATGCACCCACACTGCTTAGAAACATGAACACAGATCTAAGCACCAGACCAGAGCCCTAATGATACCACACATCAAACTATGTTTCTTTTAAAGATGACACAGATATTCATTAGCGTTCCAGGCTCAGGGACAGCTTCATCCCACTGGCTTGTGAATTGTGAATTCGTAAACCCTCTGTGTGTGCAGTGGCGCAAAAAGTGGGTATGTGCTATATGCGGCGCATAGGGGCGCAGCACCATAGGGGGCGCCAAAGCAATGGTAAAAAATAATAACAAAAATAAAAATATACTTTATATCAATTGTTTTGGTATTTTCTATATGTAGCTGCTGTTGTGCATTTCTAAATCATTTCTGCATTTCCTCAATGTTATTATATAACATTTTAGAGGACTAACAGGCTAGAGTAGGCGCCCTGTATATATATAAAATACTTCTCATTATATTTAATACGTTCCTGTTTACATTCAGTTTAGTCATTTGTGATACTGTCTACACAAATGTATATTATTCATTTGATTTATTTTAGCACTTTATCATAGATTTAGATTTTGCTTTTACTTGCGTGACTTTCTTTTTTATCGATATTTATTGAGCGTTGTGGTTGGAGGGTGCCTGATGCCTAAGATTTTCAGTGCCTACAACTGCTGATGCTTTAAAGCCATCTGGAGCAATCGGAGACCTTGAGCCACCAAATGTAGTTGATAGATTTCACATTTCCACCACAACTCAGCTAAACACTGCATTGATCAGCCAGATGGTGGTTGTAACATGCAACGTTATGTTTTAGGCTATAATTCTTGACCCATATGGTACTGAATTAAAATGTTTTTGTTATTTATTCTATTACATTTTCCCAGCCATTTTGAATTGTATGCAATCCCCTTTTTACTTTCCTCGCAAAGTTGATTAAATCTACTAGTTGGGATGGCCAGTGGTTTCATCATAGACTATTTGGTCATGATCCAGAGGGCAACCTTAAAAAACTTTTTTCCCAGAGTTGACTCAATATCCTAGCAAATGTCAGCATATTTCAGCTGGTTGTATATTCCCGTTTTTGCAGAGTTTTGACTTTTAAAAATGTTTAATTGTGATGCATAAACAACAAAGTTGCTGATTCAAATGCACAAGGTGGATAGAATGGGAGCAGTTTGATGGAGAAGTTTAAAATCTCTACACTAACTTGGCAAAAACACCATATATACTCTATAGTTAAACTTCCCATGGCGATTACACAGAACAACCAAAATTGGCTTTACTGTTTACTGTTTGGTTTGGGCCACAAAACCTCCATTAAATTTATCCTCAAATGTATCCTTAAGTTCAGTGCTACATCCAGAGATTCCAAACAGGGAGAGAACCAACATGAATAATCAATAATGAAGACTTACATATAAAGAGAACGCAAAATGCAACAATCTCAACATTTAATGCTACAGCACTTAAAATCCATACATATTTCTGCTGTGCCTCCAAAGTCTGTCAGATCACATTTGGTCATGCTGTGTAGCGACAAACTGGCAATTTAGCAAATTTACATATGTGCGTGTGTGCATGTGTGTGACTCATGGGACTTGGACCACACTTAAGGAAACTTGCAGCTATTTTTAGGCAGCAGAGCCTCTGTGAATGCACGGAAATAAAAGTAATATTGCAGAGTAGGCTGGTTACGTCCAAAGCAATGTACGTGTAACAATGGTCCAAAGTTTAAATTGTCATTAAAAGCCATAAACACTGTTCATATCCCAAATATTTAGGCTCATTTACATGAAATATTTTATACAATGAGTGGAGATGAATTCAATGTGTTGTTTTTGTGACTTGACAAACACGCTAAACATGCCAAAAACACAATTTATATTAACTGCTCTTAGACAATTATCTTAGTGACGCCAAACCACCTTCAAAAGTTGTTTTAGTTACTTTTATTGATTAGTCTTACTGTAAAATGTACAGACATTTTATTTCTGGCACAATATCTAACCAAAGTCAATGAAATATCACAACCCACATGTAGAATTTGAACCTGACATTTCCATTTTCTAAGCTTTCAAACATATCATATATGATAAGAAAAGAATGAAGCGCATGTGTATTCTGACTAACACAGCAGCAAACACAGCAGATTGCACAGCACACTGTTGGACTGAGCTGTTGGGTTAATCTGTGATTTGTTATGTCAGGAGCTGATTTAGCAGAGTTTTCAAGGGTCTTACCCCACTGTATCAAACCATCCTATCAGCATATACATATAAGAAACATCCCAGGCCCTAGTCTATGTAATACTAAGGGACTGTTTTTTTATTTTTTTATTTAAGGGGCTACTGGAGGAGTTTTGGGATCTTTAGTCAAAATAGACTGGACCATCCCTTTGCCACTAATACATTTCTCTATGACCCTCCAAAATGATTAGGAAAAGAGGCATGACCCTCCCCAACAATATGTTGATGCCTTCTGTACTGATTTGTGCTTGGCAAAGATGTACAGATAGCCACTCTTTTTTTACAACCATGACATACATGACTTGACCTCTGCTTTCTCATTTTACACATCACACTCCACCAACATGGTGACCATTTCAGTAGATTTATTCACTAACATTGTTGTGGAAACACAGTAAGCATGGAAACTAAATGCACACTTCCTACATTACTTCAAATACTAAGTTACTCATCTAGTAAACTAGTATTCACATGAAATAAAACAATAAAACATTGAGACCATTCAACAAAGCACACTGGGTAATAACCAATATTGACAGCTGGCCAACCCAATCAGAAATTCAAAGTTAAGTGTGTTTGTGTGAAAAGTGCTGCAACAATCACAACAACCATGGATTGCTGTTGTGGCCAACAACTGGAAACTTTATACATTGTTAGTCTGCTATTTCATTACTTAATTCACTTCTGAGACTTTTTTATGCGAGAAATCAGCTATGTAGAGCTCAAATATGGGCCGTTTTACAAAAATTGATGGCTAATTGCAAATTTGGTCAGACTCTGTCGGAGTTCAGAAGCTCCACAGTCTGACTTCACAGACCCCGCTGTGAGCTGGCTGGAGCTCTATAGATAGGATTGGAGATGAGAAGTTTAACTGCCACTTAGCACCAACTGCAATGTTTAATTTTAAATGAATGTAGCCTAAAGGCAGTCTGGCACACATGGATGCTCAGTGATGATAGCGATGGGGGGCTGAGACTGAGAGCTACATGGAAAAGTATGCACCAAACAAGCCACTTTGAAATGTTGCTGTTTTCATGAATACAAAAGTTGGGTGACCCCCCCCAGACAACATAACGTTGGGTGACCCTCCCCTTAACAAAGAATAAAAAGATGTGACCCTCCCCTATTTTCCTCCGGTGGTCCATTCCATAAATACCGAACGGTCGATAATGTTTTTTTTTTTTTTATTGATAATAAACAGGTAAACTTTCAATAATAGTACAGGTTTAGACTTTTAAAAACATCACAAAACCATATACCTCACAAATACAGAACAAACATCCCCACCCTCCCCCATCCCATGGCGACCCCTAATGTTTTTTTAATGAGCAAATGTTTAAACACAGGAAAACATATTTGAAATACTTTGTATCATCATCATTACCGATGTCTGAGAGGACGTCAGTACTCAACAGTCCAAAGAAGAAAAACAAACAATCAACTTAGTTTGAGTCTCGGTTCAGTGGGTCATTTCTCTGAGAGCGCACTCGACTCGAACACAACAGCTTAACAGAATGAGAAAACAGCACGGCGAACTACCGAGTAAACAACAGGGAGGCAGATGTGGCAGTGTCCCCCTTGTCTGTTTGACAGAAACAGCAATAACGAGCATCAGTGTAAATAATAAGAAAACAGCAGTACAGACGAGAGAGAGTCGCCCACAGGGGAACCGTGATGACTGCATAAACAAGAGGGATGGCGAGAGATAATAAAACACCGTGATGAGATGGGGGCGGCTGGGGGTTGGTTCTGCATCAGATCATAGAGTTTGTGTTCATCTCTGCAAAGCCATGTGTCTACAGCATTACTTTTCTTTACATTTAATTAAACAATGACAGGAGGCAGAGCATATTTGCCTGTAAATGTAAGCAAAGGCACTGCTCACTGCAAAGCAGCATTACTCTACTTAAGTATTACAAACAAGACTGGAAATGGAAATTTCTGTTACCTTTAAGATAGAAAGCACCTCATTTAGTAACAAATTATTATTCTGATTGTTATAAGGTAAGCGGTGATGTGTGGGTATTTCAGGTGAATGTTATTTTTATTAATTTTTTTTGCAGAAGGGCTCAAGATAAGGTGTAGGACTCTGAAGTGTATGATGAACAGACAAAGCCATACCTATTTTTAATTGGGCTGTCTATCATTTAACACATACGTTGTATGGTATAAGTCTTTGGATACTTTTTTTTTTGCTATTTGTCAACTTCTCTTATTCTCTCCTGTGGTCTCCCTCAGCAGAACAATCCGTCTTTCTCCCTCCCTCCCTCACACTCTCTCACTCATTCTGTCAGAGGTTGATTCAGGTAAATTGTTTTTAGAGGTGGGGAGACACATTACTGACTGTCGTATTGCCAAGTGTAAATTGCCTTGAGCTCATTCAAATCTTACAAATGCATTTTACTGTTCAACTCTTTAAAAGTTTTAAGAACATTCTTATTGTCTGACTTCCCAGAATTAAACCTTATTGCTTTTACTGAAGGGATATTGGCGACAGCCATTATAAAGTTTAAAATTACAGAGCAGAGATTGACTGTATTCTCAGTAAATAGTCAGCTGTAGCTTAAAAAACAATCATGTAATGCGATGCAATATCCCTGAAGCAAATGAGCACGACAACACATCCATGTTTATTTGTTTGCTTCACTGTGTTTTTCTGGCGCATTGCTGCATGGAATAATGTGAAACCATTGATAAGGAACGTGTATTGCATTACCCATGTCCGCGTGCACTTGCATTATGCATGTGTATCCTTGTATACATGCATGTAAACAAACAAAACATGGACCCTCGCGTAAAATTACTCCATAACACTACTAATATTGGATTTGACTTCTGTCTTTGAAATGTGTCTCAGACAGTACAAATAATGTGTAACATAAAATAATATATTTAAAGTAAACGTGAAACTAACTAGCCGGCATTATGATGAATGGCCACTGTTTAACTTAGTGCGACCGCACAGGAGCTATTGGTCAGATGATTTCTGGAGATGAATAGCATCAAACAAATGATGGGGGAGAGCTGTGATACTAGAAAGAAATCAGACCGTAAGATAAAACATGATATATATGTATTATTAATAATTTGTCAAATACTTTGGTTTATGACCAACCTGCAAAAATAATGACATCGCCTTATCTATACTTTGTATTGAGTGCCAATTACCAAATGTTAGCATGCTACCATGCTAAACAATATAGTAAACATTATACCTGCTTAACATCTGCATGTTAGCATTGTCATTGTTACCTTGTTAGCATGCCAATGTTAGCATTCAGCTCAAAAGACAGCCTCATAGAGCTGCTGTCAGCCTTGTTGTACTGTCACATTTTGTACTGAAAGAACATAACATATCACAACATGTCATGGCATAAACTGTACTTTCACTTAAAAACAGAACAGTGCACATGACCAGCATAGCTGCTACAGTGCTCTCAGCTGCCCTCTCAGCTGCATTAAGGTTTAATTCCTTTAGGGAATTGAACCAATGACCTTTTTAGTCACAATCGATGTGCTCCAGCATGCCTACAGTACACTGACTCAAACCTCCAGAGACAAAAGGTAAAGAGCATTTCAAAGCCAAGGACCTCCAGCTCCTCTCAGTCCCATGAAATTGTCATGGCTTATGCCTTCGTCCAGCCTTTTTCTTTTCACCTCCACTGTTCTTCTCCTTACTACCCCTTTTATTTGTTTCACTTCTTTTGCTTGTTCAATACAGCCTCTTCTCATCTCCAACATACTAACATCATTTGCAATGGCTCGCTCCATAAGATCCTCCTGTCCTAGACCCAAACGAGAAACTGTATTCTGCATCACTGTCCATGAGACAAATCCCTGTATTATGACTTTAACTGGTGCCTAAAGTGATGCAGATTCTCCCTCAGCGAGCAAACTAAATCAGATTATAGCCGCTTGTTCTTGAGATCAGACAACAGGAGACCTTATTAACATCTTATCAGGCCTAAATAATCCAACAGAATCAAGTGGCGGCACACATTGCACATTGCAAAACAACCATGTCAAATTAGTTCACCAAATTGTCAGCCCAAAGTAATTCATTCAGCGAATTTACAGGATCAGGCTTTGATTAAACTGTGTAATGGTCACAGGAGGAAATAAATGGAAATAATGAATAATTATGATAATTAAGGTAAGGATCTTGAGTCATTACATGGTACAGGTTTGTGTACAAAATTAAATGACTAGGTTTTAAATAGAGATGTTCCAATACCATTTTTTTCCTTCCTGATACCAATGCCTGAACTTGCGTATCGGCCGATACAGAGTACCGATCTAATACCAGTGCACAGAATGAATGCTATATAACCTTCTTTTATCTAGTTTGACAGTTAGTCACAATGAGAAAAGAACATAAATAAACTACTTTAAAGTAGGTTTTTCATGGTTAAATTACATGGTATCGAATCGGTGCACTCACGTACTTGCCGATACCAATACTAGCATTTTACGCAGAATCAGAGGAATTTCTGATACTAGTATCAGTATTGGCACAACTCTAGTTTTAAACCCAAGATGAGTTGCTTAACAGCATCTGCTTTCCAGGCAGTTGATGACATTGAATATGTTTGGAAAGCTTTTATACTTATAGACGATTGGATTTTACAGTACACAGTCAGCCTTCACTTGACATTCTGAATCCCTGTTATCACACACACTCAAAGAATTGTGAAGATGTGTGCAGTTGACACTTGCTTGACTGCTTATTGGATGTGTTGAAAGAGCTGCACTGTAAATGTTAAGTCATACTGAGGTTAGAATTGAACCAAGACAAGTATCTCACTCTCGAACCTCTGTCATCGTATTTAAAGCTTATACTCTGCATTGCACTGTATGTCCCGAGGCCAGAGATTATACAGGATTAATGCAAGGACAAACACACTTGCCCTGATATAATGCTTGTATTATGTGTGGTGAACAAGACAAATGATGTGTCCTGGGATTCAAGAAAAAAACGCATTTTGTGTGTGTGTGTGTGTGTGTGTGTGTGTGTGTTAGTGTGTGTGTGTGCGCGTACGTACGTGCGTGCATGCATGCGTGTGTGTACTTGTGTGTGTACGTGTGTGTGTATGTGTGTGTGTGTACGTGTATGTGTGTGTGAGAGACAGTGATATATGTGTACAGTTTTCATGTGAGCAAGATGTTTGGGGGAAATAAAGAATTCACAGAAATGCCATTGGCCATCACATGGTATCATTATTAATATAACATCATGAAAAATTATGAGGGGCCATTAGGGACATTATTAGGGTTGGGTACCGAAACTCGGTGCCAATAGGGAACCGGTGCCGACGTAAACGGTAGTAACGAGACCGAATAAGAACGAAAGTTTCGGTGCCTCATTTCGGTGCTTGACTTTACACTACACCTGACAGCATGTAACGTTAGCCTACCTTTAGCTAGCAGCTGGATTAAACACCGGTAAAGTGCTGACAGCTAACGTTAAACAGTGTAAAGTGTGACTGTATTTCACTGTGGAGGACTTCAACAGCGGGATGTAACAGTCTGCTCTGCAGCGCAGCAGCAGCTGCCGTTGTCGTAATTCATAGATATACAGTATGTTTATATGGCCGGAATTAAACAACACAGACGGTGCGTTCACTTGCAGCTGCCGTTGTCGGAATTAAACTACACAGACGGTGCATTCACTTAAAACAGGTAGCCTTGTGGTGCATTCACAGTATTTGTAAAATACCCTTTTCCCATCTGGGGTTCAACAGCAATTTACTGGTGAAATAAGTTATTGTTATAGTTATTACATTATTATTAAATCTTTAATTTTGACCATGGCCTTAGCAATAAACAAGTCACTGACTGTTGTTTACTACCCTTATTTTTTTTCTTCTTCTTTTTTTTTTTTTACTTTATTGAAAAGTACCGGTTCAGGCACCTTTTAAAAAGTATCGATTTAGCACCGGAATCGAAAAAAAACCCAACGATACCCAACCCTAGACATTATTCACAATTGACTTACATATACCGTACAAGTGAAACAATCTCATATACACTACTGAAACTATCTCATATACACTACTGAGATGCTGTGTGTGGGGGCATTTCACTTATATGTGTGAGGTAATTGTGAATAATGGCCCCTTATAAAAAATGACTACATATTTAAAAATGTCTCTCTTGATAGTTGGCATAATAATGAGGGAGCAGTAAAACAGATGTGCTTCTCTAAGGATCATTGCCATTGCTTCTGTTGCTTGCGATTACTTGCTGTTACTTGCTTACATGTGTGTTTTATTATATTTTACATTTTTTGTGTTTTCTGAGTATTCTAAAAAATATTTAATCTGCAATTCAATAAGTGAAGACATTATTCCAATCCAATTCAACACATGTTAAAAATCTCACCAGTTTATCTCCACCAAGCTCTTTTAAATAATCCTCTTCCTCTCACATTCACACGTC
Organism: Perca fluviatilis; assembly: GCF_010015445.1. Taxonomy (NCBI): domain Eukaryota; kingdom Metazoa; phylum Chordata; class Actinopteri; order Perciformes; family Percidae; genus Perca; species Perca fluviatilis. The sequence goes on from NC_053112.1 coordinate 35,318,983, forward strand.
ATGCATTTAAATAATACTTATCCAGAGTGACCAAAAATACTTCTTTTATTGACCGCAAGCACTTAATCTTGGAACTGATTAACTTTATCAAGTACTCTGGATGTTCACTTGCATTTATATTTTGAGAACTTGATTTTGGTTCCTTGGCAACAAGTCCTACTTGAAAAACATTGATGCTACCAAGAAAACTATTGGGACACTGTCCTCACCAGAAAAATGACAGCATTAGATTTGTTTTGTGGAGTTTGTAGCACTGTCACATTGGTGACTGGTCAAACATAAGCTTCAAGAGAAACTTTTTAAAGAAAATGAGAAGAAACAGAAACCCACTACATTAAGTGACTGACAACAGCAATATATACTTATTATATTTTCCAAGGAGTAGATTTATAGGGTAACTTTTTTTTTTTTTTTAACCTGGATCCTATTTTTCTATGTTTTTGTGTCTCAGTGACTGATGGGAACGACAATCTTTGAAATTGGTCCAGTATTACAGTTTTTACCAACTGCTTACACACAAAATCTTTTCATGTCACACGATTTTTCAAACCTCTCACTCAAAGTGCAAAACTACACAGCAAATCTCCAAAACCATAAACTATTTCTCAGCCTTTCACTCAGCTTTCAATTGCATAAAACACTTTTTTCAAAACATTAAACACAATTCTCTACCTAAGACACAAAAAATCTAACAAGAAGTGACCTTCTATCCATTTCTAAACACAACCAATCAAAATGCTACACTTATTTACCAGGGCACACACACACACTCCTCACATTTGCAAACACAATATGTCATAACTGAACACTAACCAATCATTGTTTTAGTATAGGCCAATACATAGGTCAAAGGTCAGATTACCTGTTTTGAACAATGGATGCCAACAATAGACAGAGCAAGGGGAGTAGGAGGGAGAGACAGGGGACAACAACGAGGAGGAGGAGGAGGAGGAGGGAAGAAGAGTAAGAAGGAGAGCCATCTCTGATGAGATCAAGGCCACACTTATTCATCATGTGAGTGATCAACCACGGATTGACCATGAGAGAAGCCCATCTTGAGTAGCTTTACAGTGGCGTCCATACTGCATGCAACTATCTAATGACTATTTCAGCATTACAAATCAACCAGACTTTGTTTTGCACATAGTGCATACAATTCTGTCCCCCCCCCCCCGCCCTGACACTCAAGCACGCACAAACACTCTCAACACACACACACACACACACATACACATTCTTTATTCTAAAAATGACACCTTTGGTTTACATATGTTTATACTTTTGGTTTCTTGTTTGATGCTACTGTATAACACTGTGCTACTCTTACAAGCGTAATGTTTTGCCCAATCGATATTTTCTGTTTTACTGTAACATTACATTGTTTTTTACAGTGCACTTTTCAACCCCTCTCAGCAGATGACTTTCTCTCTAGAACATTGTAAATGTAGATATAAGCCTATGAACAACAAAAGAGCTTTAGATTTAGAACGACAGTGTGTACATGGTATATCCAAAAATATACTATTATGAAAAAAGTGTTTGCCATTTGAAGCAAATACTTAATTTTGAGATGTGTTTATGGTATTTTGAATGCAGTGTTTCATTTTGAAGGAGATATGAGGCATTTTGCATTTTGTGTGTGCAGTTTTAGGAATTGTGTGTAGAGTTTTGAAAAAAGGAGACAGTTTTGAAAACGTGTGTAAGCAGTTGGAAAAAACTGTAAGCAAGACTGTTGCTGTCAGCAGTCAGCAAAACAAGCTACAACGTAAGTTATGGGGCAATTGTGCACCTTCCATTTATGTTCACAAAAGTGCTTGTTTTGCCATTGACAGGCTCAGATTATTATTCTAAGTGTCTGACAACATTATGGAAAGGATTTGCAAGGAGGTCGAGTTAAAGAGTAAGATCCTTTTTTAAACATTAAAAAACATCCGTGAAATTGCAAAAAGTAAAAACTGTTGGAATTATAACATAATCAGCTACCTGTGCCTTAGATCTCTGTTACATTATGTAGCTTGCATGTAAATTGTGTTAAATTTAAAGCATATATTGATCCCAAACAATTGTCATTACATGACGTCTTCTGCTTTATTAATGTAAAATTTATTTCAGCTTATTTTGGTGGTGTGAAAAGGTTTACTATTGTTTAAAGCTAATTCATGTGGTATATTATGCAATATATTCCAACATCTGATACACAAGGACTGTTGCAGAAATGTAACATATGAGCTTACTACAGCCACTCAGTCATTGATTGGCAGCAGTGCTTAAAAAATGGCAGGGATCTTCTTGCTGTTAGCAGAATCGTTGGGAGCTGACAACAGTGATCCTGAATCAGACGGTTCCTCCTTACTGCAAGCTGGAAGCTTGTTCAAGAGCCACATTTAGGGCTGGACTACAGTTTTTCCACCCTCTGGTATACACTTACCTTTACAGCTTGAAATGATTTCTGGGTATTCATGTATAATCTAAAATTTTAACAAGTTTAAACAAATGGCGTTAATGCATCAAAGTCATAGGAGTGTAGGTCACAAGTATAACAAGTAGCAATAGGTTGAGACAGTTTTAAGAAAAACTTGATAAATATACTTAATTTGCTTTCTTGCAAATAGTTTGGTGAGAATATAAACACTATCTGTTCATTAGTTATGATGCTACAGCCAGCAGCAAGTTAGCGTAGCTTAGCATAAAGACTTCCAGCACCTCTACAGCTAACATCATTTTATCATTTGTTTAATCTGTACAACAAAACTAAAGTGTAAAACAACGATCACATTATTGATTTATGGGGGTTATTATGACTATTTCTTTCCGTGGCACAGTAACTTCCTGGAGTCTCCAATAGTTGCCTGACAACCATGATTACAAGTCTACAGGCCAACAGCGAGAGACAAATACTTTTTTGATCCCGTTTGAATTGTGCCATGAATTACACATATGATCGTTGTCAATTTTAAAGATAATTTTGCAAGGCAAGAAGTACATGTGTACACAGAGGAAAGCCTTAATATTATCATTAGTGCAGCATGGAGACCGTACCATTATCTCTCTTTTCAGTGTTTCTCTTGATTCAATGAAAAAGCTACTAAATTGATCAAAATATTCTTCTTTAAAACCATGTATTTATTTTTAAGTTCTTTACAATCAAGCCACAAAAATACCTTAAAACATAATGACTTATTTTGAAACCCTGACAGCCACACACCTCCAAAAATATGAACTAATAGCTCAACACAGTCCCTGGTCTCCCTGAGACTCTACACCTGACTGTCCCTGGTCTCCCTGTTCCTCAGTTCTTTCTGTCTCCTTTTCCTGTGACATAGTGACGTTATTTCCATAAGCACCCATTCTTATAAAGATGTTACAAAATTCTCTTGATATGAGGACTTATTGTACTCACTTGGCGTTTTGGTGTAGGCCTACTGAAAAAGGATCTTATGTCTGTTTTTCTTTTCTCTGTCATTTTCTCTGGGCAACAACAACACAAATCTTTAATGTCAGATGTCAAAATATGAGTTAGATTCATAGGTTCACCACACGGTCATATTATAATTATAAAATTATCTTGCGTCCTCCACATAATTATTAGGTTTCGTCTGGGACAGAGGATATATATTTAACTGATCAGCCACTTAACTTAATATTGAGCAAAACACAACTGTAGATCTTCAGTATTAAAGGGGTGATAGAATGCAAAACCGATTTTACCTTGTCATAGTTGAAAAACGACAGTTTGGAGGGTAAATAGGACATACATAGAAGCTCAAAATCCCATTGACACCCCTTTCCTCTGCAAATCTCACAATTTGAAACTGCTGCTGAAAACGGGCGAATCTCAACAACGCTAAAAGTTCACGTCAACTCCTCAACTCCTAGTCTTTGTCACGCCCCAACAAGCGTTAGCTGTGTAAGACCTTAGGGTAACGGTTATATAAGTGGCGTGACGAAATTCAAACTGTAAATATATTATAGTTATGCCGGCAGCCGGGCAGCTCCGCGGAGCCCCGAGCCCCAGTTGTCCAGTAGCTAACCCAGTAACTGTGATTTTCTCCTGGGTATGGAGCGCAGCGGGGCTGCCGCTGTCTCGTCAGACACTCATAAAAAAGTATCAGAAGTGAATTTAGTAACGAAACATTGCAGTCTTAAATATGAGACCTGCTGTCTCGTCACCAATGTGTTTCTATGTGGTTCGCTCAAACCAATCAGTGTGCAGCTCATCTAAATATTCATGAGCATACCATATTTGGAAGAAAAGCTCTTGTTACAAATAGGGCCATGTTCACAGGGTAGTTAACGGCCCATAAAATAGCATTCGGGCGATTTTTAGGCCAACCAATGATACATATCCTATTAGGAGACCTTAAGGAACAGTGTGAAATACCCTATATAATCATTCTATCACCCCTTTAACCCTAATATCAGTTCACACACATAATGTTAGGCTTATCGCCAAGTTAACGTTAGTTGTAGTGGGTGCATTTCTATCCAACAAGCTATTAAACAAGCTAGGTAATGTTACATTATATTACACTAACATAGCAAACTTTTTTTGTCATGACTAATTCATTAATTACTCAGCATCATTTCTATTTGAGAAAAGAAAAACTTCATCCGATGTTTAATGTCAATAAAATAGCCTTGAACCACCTACTTACTACAATCCTGTCACTACCCGATGTGACTGTGAGTCTAGTGCAGATCATGGACCAAACCACTGTGAGGCAAGGGAGGGGGAACTAAAAAATGTTCAAAACTTAAACTTACAATGGGTTTTTTATTGTTTTACTACTTACACAGATATTTTAAGTATACATCATTGGTATTTACAATACACAGCATTGTTTTAATGATATTTCTAGGGGGGTACAACCCTTAGATGGGGGGGTCCTGACCCCCCCCGACCCCCCTGGGATTTACACCCTTGCCGGGAAGCGAAAGAACGAGCAAGTTCCGTTGCTCGTGTGAATATACACTCACCTTAAAGATGATTAGGAACACCTGTAAGATTTCTCGTTAATGCGATTATCTAATCAACCAATCGCATTGCAGCTGCTTCAATGCATTTAGGGGTGTGGTCCAGGTCTAGACAATCTCCTGAAATCCAAACTGAATGTCAGAATGGGAACGAAAGGTGATCTAAGCAACTTTGAGCGTGGCATGGTTGTTGGTGCCAGACGGGCTGGTCTGAGTATTTCACAATCTGCTCAGTTACTGGGATTTTCACGCACAGCCATTTCTAGGGTTTACAAAGAATGGTCTGAAGTAAAAAAAAAAGTAAAAAAAGTAAAAACATCCAGTATGCTGCAGTCCTGGGAGGCGAAAATGCCTTGTTGATGCTAGAGGTCAGAGGAGAATGGGCCGACTGATTCCAGCTGATAGAAGATCAACTTTGACTCAAATAACCACTCGTTACAACCGAGGTATCCGAGGTATGCAGCAAAGCATTTGTGAAGCCACAACACGAACAACCTTGAGGCGGATGTGCTACACCAGCAGAAGACCCCACCGGGTACCACTCATCTCCACTAAAAATAGGAAAATGAGGCTACAATTTGCACGAGCTCACCAAAATTGGACAGTTGAAGACTGTAAAAATGTTGTCTGGTCTGATGAGTCTTGATTTCTGTTGAGACATTCAGATAGTAGACTCAGAATTTGGCGTAAACAGAAAGAGAACATGGATCCGTCATGCCTTGTTACCTCTGGGCAGGCTGCTGGTGGTGGTGTAATGGTGTGGGGGATGTTTTCTTGGCACACTTTAGGCCCCTTAGTACCAATTGGGCATCGTTTAAATGCCACAGCCTACCTGAGCATTGTTTCTGACCATGTCCATCCCTTTATGACCACCATGTACCCATCCTGTGATGGCTACTTCCAGCAGGATAATGCACCATGTCACAAAGCTCGGATCATTTCAAATTGGTTTCTTGAACATGACAATGAGTTCACTGTACTAAAATGGCCCCCACAGTCACCAGATCTCAACCCAATAGAACATCTTTGGGATGTGATGGAACGGGAGCTACGTGCCCTGGATGTGCGTCCCACAAATCTCCATCAACTGCAAGATGCTATCCTCTCAATATGGGCCAACAGTGCTTCCAGCACTTTGTTGAATCAATGCCACGAAGAATTAAGGCAGTTCTGAAGGCGAAAGGGGGTCAAACATGGCATTAGTAGGGTGTTCCTAATAATCCTTTAGGTGAGTATGTGTGTGTGTGTATATATATATATATATATATACATATATATTTCTGAAATAATGGTCCAGGAAGTGGAGGGACTTGGCCTCTCTATGCACGATGCAATGACAGTCGAAACGCACTGCGTGGTGGGTCTGGCTTCACATGCAGTTCTGCCCAACACGTAGCTCCACCTTAACCTCCAGCGTATATTAATGGACTTTTCAACACAGAACGGGATCAACACAAAAAAAACACAACTAGCGCAAGTTAAGCATGTGGACAGTAGAGCGATACATTCCTGCTGCCTGGAATTTACTGCAAATGGCCAGAAATCGTTTTTCACAGTATGTGCGTCAGAGTTTTTCAGTGAGACTCACTAACCCATAAGTGACCCTCTATTTCTGAGCACAGTCACACACATTGACCTTTTCACTCAATCAAAGCTCCCCCTTCACCATTCCCCTCTCGGCTTCCTCTTCCTTTTGCAGTCACATTCAAAGCTAGAATGGCACTCCAGAAACTGCCAGAATAACCCTGTGTTGGAGGATGAATATTTTACAGCATGGAGTGCACGGCTGGTGAGGAAATTGGATAATGGGGGAAATAAAGATGCATTTGCAAAGAGGCATTTTCCATGAAGAGGCAATGCATTGCATTTCTCTGACCAAGCAATTCTTTTGGTAAATCACTGTTATCTGTTACTATTTAACCATTTAACTGTCTAAAAAGTCAGTTTTTAAGACAAATGCAATGGATTCTAATATGGGTTTGGGTTGATGGATACTTTAGCTAGTAATGTCTTTATTTTAAGTCCAGTATTCAGCCCTGTGATGTGATTCTGTTAAGATGCTTTCATTGCAAGTCTCTAATGCATGTGATTACATACTGTAGTTTGGTCAAGGAATAGTGAGGATGGGAATGTATAAAACACGGTGGAGCTCTTTGATATGCTGCACTTTATTTCCAGATTCACACATGGTCATACCCACAAAGGATATTACAGGCGTTACATGAAATGACAAATTAAGGAGTGTGACTTGAATGCAAGGTGTCTCGCGAGTGTGTGTGTATGTGTGTGTGTGTGTATTCCCACACACACACACTCGCTCACACATAAGGACAAATGTGTATAGATAATTAATTACTGTTGAATTCAGCTGAGAGTTGACAAAACAAGGCAGGGTTGATTGCTGTAAATGAGCTGAGAATGAAAAGCGTTCTATAGCCAGGGGAATTGAATGAGAAAGTAAATAACGGCAGAGAAATTTAGTTAAAAGAGGAGAGCTGCTCCTTCTGCCACCCTTTTTTGCTACTTTCTTTCTTCTGCCCCTTTTTCTCTTCTTTCATTCTGAATCCATTCCTTCTTCTCTCAAAACTTCATCCAATTTTGTAGTTATTTCTGTTTTTATGCTTATTGATCTGAGTGTCCGACATCCATTCCTCCACCACTAACTAATGCACAATTGCACACACAAACCACATAACTGTAGTGGCTCAGCATACATTTTCTGTGCACGAATAAAGTTCAGTAGAGTACAGGGAGAGTAGAAGAAGAGAACTCAGAGCTAAAAAATGAGAAACAAGCACACTGAGGCACACTTTGAATAATATTCAAATGTACAGAGTTGTGTCAACTGCAAGATATATTGTAGAGCTATTCTTTTTCATCATGTCATGGTTGTTTTATTTATCAGTATCAGATGAGTTTATTTATCAATAGCTTGTGAATACAGTGGAGCATTTAGCAGCTAAAGAGCCAGATACGCATTTCCCTCAGGAGTTGTTGACCACACAGAGCTAAAAGGAGAGCAAATATTGGACTTAAATTCATCAGGTGGCGAGAAACACGACTTCAAATAAATGATAAAGTTGCTCCATATCTGCTGGATGTGTACATAGGCAACTGTTTGCAAACAGTGGATGTAGTTCATCGATATTAACTTAAAAGGAAGTGATTTGTCAGTGTTGTGTTTGCAGCCCCCAATTGGCAAAAAAGACAATCCCTTGTTGCAGGTTTAAACTAGACTAGACATAGATACAAAATAACAATTTGCATGACCTGTGTCTCACCTCAGATTTGTGCATGGATTGTTTTTGGTGCATAATAAAGACACACATTTCCTGTTTCACCACCTTGTTTAAAAGTAAAATCTAAAGATTAGCGACAGCCCGGTGAGTGATGCATTTGTCCTGTCAGATGGAGGACACGTCCATCATCATAATGTCTGACTGAAGGACGGTAGCTACCATCCACTGTGCAACCTACCTGACATGACACCTGCCTCAAGCAAATGCCAGCTGAGCCTTAACAGACCATAATGAGCAAAGTGAAAATTGTAAGCTGGCTTTGTGAGGAGACTGAAATACAGTCAGGCCATTAAAAGCACATTCAGGAAAAAAAACGGCATTTGTTTCTGATCAAATTTATAAATGATAAAACTTATATGTTTACCAAAAACGTGTTTGTGAGAATGTGTGTTTCTCAGCCAGGTAACCACGTTGGGTTAGCAAGGGTAGAGTTGGTTGCCATGTTCTACCTGTGTGGCCCAGAGAAAGAGAACAGCAGGGACAGATGGCCAGTGGGAGTACATGGCACCATGCCGCACATACACACACATACAAGCATGCACACATACCATAGGGCCAGTTTCAGACGTTAAGCTCCACACAATCATATTTCCCAATGAATCCTCAAATCCCAGCTCTACCATATAATGACATTAATGCAAAGGGATACATAGAGCTAATAACACATGTAAATCATGGTGTGTCCACCTGTTTAATATAAAGCATAAATTGAAACAGAAGCCAATATATGTGCTCATCTCTTTACATAACCCCGAATCCATGCTGAGCAGCATCAATGTCCTGGTGTAAAACAAGAAAAATGCATACTAATAAGTGGCAAAGACACCCAGTAGGATATGAACTACTGAGTCAAAACAATTAATAATGATTGTCATTAACATTACATGAATATTAAAAGAGAATCATTATGATCTCAGTCCTCTATACCCGGAGCCTTTTTTTTTTCACACACATGCTGTCTCCGCCCACCCATAGTCATCTTCTTCATCTTACTCAAGACGTGAATTTTTAAGGAATCATCAAAGGGGATAGCACTATCAAGCCACACACTCTGTGCCAAGAAACCATGTAAATGGGGTGAACTACATTGCATCTAGCTTTCTTTTATTGATGGTTTAAAATAATTGACCTTACCATACCTCTGTAGCCTGCTCATCATCTCTGCTAGAAGCTAGAGGCTCAAGGCTACATTAGCCACTACTAGCATGCATGAATCTTTAATCCTAACTGTTGCAGGTCGAGTTGAATTTTGGCTAATGTAGCTGGTGATTCCAGGATTTTTTAAGTTGGGGGGTACATAGGGGACCAATAATCAGTCAGGGGGGTCCCAAGGGTTGACATTTTATTCGAATACAGCCTAGAAAGCTGCTTAGAAATAAAGGAAATATTGTTTAGGATAGAACAATGTAATTCTGCTAAATAAAACATCCCATTCATTATTACTTTTACTATTACTCAATCTGCCACTGCTGGTTCCATGGTATCAGAATTTTGGATAGTCATGGAAATATTAATTGGTCATGTGACAAGGGCTGGGAAGATTGGCAGAACAGGCAGCCCAGTGACAGTACTCTGATCCAATGGAAATCACAATTGTCAGATTGACAGCACTCTAGCCCAATGGATTGGGGGGGGCAATCATATTTTAGGGGGGGCGGGTGCCACCTCGTGCCCCCCTTCTTGCCCCGCCCCTGAATGTAGGCACCAGGTTTTGACGAGGAACAAAAAAGAACAATATCTAATTATCAGCTTTTTTTAAACTGTCCATCATGAGTCCAATAATGTTATACTGTAGGAGTGCAATGTTAAATCAATTAGAATATAGAATAAAATATAGAATTAGAATAATGGTTACTTCCAAGGGCGTAATTGAACTGGGAAAATTATCCCCCACCCCACTTTTACAGATTCAGATTGATCCACGCTTTTTAAACAGAGTCCTCTTACTGCCCAGGTGTCACAATCCAGATAAGCGAATCTGAGTTGCCTTCAATTGTTACAGTGCACACATAACAATGAGCTTTATAAATAGCAATTAATTGGCTTTTTTTCTGCTAGGTTTTTCTTCTCAGGACAATAGCACAATTTGTGTATTGTAATACAAAGCTGTGCTTTCCTAGCATTTCTTTATTATGGAAAGCACTGATGTCATTTGCTAAAAGATGCAGGAAATTGTGTTCCCCTCTTCTTTTATTTAATTTTGGTTAAAACCCCCTAATGTCCTTATTCTGCCCCCACACCTCTGAGACCAAACCTGCATCTTTGGTTATTTGGTTAACAAATTGTTTAGCTTGTCGAAGGCAGAAACTCTGAATAGCCTCAGTTAATTCATGTAGTATGCCATGCTGAACCATGTATTGTGATTACTCCCTTCTCTAATTACCATAATTATTCATTATTTCTAATGACTTCACCCTGTGACAATTAAACCACTTAATCAAAGCCTGGCCCAGTAAATTCACTGAATGAATTACTCTGGGGATAACATTTGGTGAACTAATTTGACATGGTTGTTTTTCAATTTGAGTTGCAAGTTGATTCCGTTGGATAAGTTAGCCCTGATAAGATGTTTTATGTTGTCTAATCTCAACATCAGGCTGCTTTAATCTCCTTTAGTTTGATCTCTGACAGTGAATCTGAATCACTTATGGCAGCAGCTACAGTGATTACTAGGGTTAAGTAAACTATATGTGTATCTGTATCGTGGACATTTATTTACAGTAAACATTTATTAGGGACAAAAGGACATTAGAATGAATCAACGGATGAGCTTATGTGTTCAAAAGTCTTAAAATAGAAAAGAAAGAGATGGAAATTTGTTCACAATATTCAGCAACTTAAATGCTTACTTGTTTACCTCCTCAATGTGTTATGCAGACCGTTTTGTACTCTGACCTTTGACAGCGTATCCGCTCCTCTTTATAGAGTAGCATTTTATTTTATATTTCTGAGCAGAACACCAAATGACAGATTTAAAGGTGCCCTAGCCTCTGAAAAATTTGATTCATCTAAATATGAAATAACCACATATGTCACACCTCGTCTCACTTCAGTGCAGGCAGGCTTTTCTTTCTCCTCGTCTCTGTCACTCTGTGCAGGGGACACATCACCCCCCAATAAAAGTGAATGAATTTCAAGTAGCAGTGGTCCGCTAGAGCGCAACTCATAGATGCAACAATGCCTCCAGTAAAGTAGTTGGCAGTATGCAACCTCATCTGGCTGCTGCTGCAGGAGTCCTGGGGGGAGGATTGGAGTAAACACAGCAGCAGCTGCTCTAATACAGCCAGAACTTTTTTGAAAATTAAACCATGTAAACCTATTCTGATATAACCTCTAAATACAATTATAAACCTGAAAATGAGCATAATATGAGCACTTTAAATACTAGTCTGTCAACTACGACAGTGTATTAGGGCCATTGTTAGAAAAAGTAATAATCTAAGAGTTTGAGATGAAAATTGTGATGTTAGAATATTAAAAGACCGGCAGCTCTGTGTCGCTTTCACTGCGTCTCCATCGCTTAGAGACAGCTTTGCTCTGGGGGAGGCTTTTCCCTTTATTATATAGTGACAGTGGATAGACAGGAAAGGAGGACAGAGATGGGGGATGACACGCAGCAAAGGGCAGCAGGTCGGATTCGAACCCGCGCTGCTGCAAAGGACTCAGAGGTACTTGAATTAAGCCATAGAATGGTGAGATTTATGCCTGATCAGATGTGTTTTCAGTTAGTTTCGGTTTTCCCCCTTCATTAAAAAGCAGCACACAGCCGCTTTGCATGAGCATTTAAAGAGGGTGCTTCCCCAAACAAAAGACACTAAACAGGATGGAGGACTATGCACTCAAAGTTCCCTGTGGGAAATGTGTATCATTTGTGCTCTAACTTTTTTTAAATGCAGTTTTCTGTCAATGTTGAAACTTTATCTATATATATATCTATATATTTCAATTTTAAAAACAGCAGCTCCAAAGTGCTTCACATTTAATATTAAAAATGCATAATAGTACACAGCATGAAAACACATAGGGTATACAATGTATAAAATGGAAACGGGTACCTAACAGTAAAAGCAATATAACAAACAAAACAGAATTAAATGACCAATAAAACCAAAAGGACTTGCAGGCAAAAAAAATATATACTGTAAAAATGCCAGCCTATTTTTCAAAGATAAGGTTTGTTTAATTCTGTTTTGCTGCTTCTGTTCTCATTTTAAGATAATGTTTGAGTTTAAAAACCATGTCAGACCAACACAACCTTGGTGGGGTCATTACTAATCGCAGAACCATGTTAGTTATACTCTGCGTGTGCACTCACTCGCTGATATTTAAAAAGACAGAACACAAATGGTTATAGACCCTGGAGGAATCCAACACATAACCGGTCTACCCATCCTCTCTTTGAGCAAGGTCACCCACTGCTGAGCTTTTTTCATTACCTTTATTTACCTTTGTCCTTGTTGTTTGTCTCTCTTAGTCTGTGTCTTTGAAACATTATGTTCAGTTATGGTCCTGCTTTTTTTTTTTACATCTGCCACAAACTTTTCTCTCACACACACACAGATTCTATAAAATGTAATTATCTCTACACCTTAGCATCTAAATGATAATGTCCTCTACCACCGTCAGTAGATGGGTAACTGAAACAACATCTAATCTTCATTTAGATGACATTCTCAAGAAATAAATTGGGAAACTGAATAGCGTTAGCTTTTGAAAGAGCAGGTTTTTTTTCCGAACGGCAGCATACATACGAGCTCAGTAGCGCAGGTGAATCAGGTCGATGAATACTTTGAGTTTGACTTTAAAATTGAATGTCATGATATGTTTTTCAATAAGGTCTGTGTTCGGACTGAGGCTTGTGAATGGATTGGATTATTTCCAAACACTTTGTCTTGCTGTTGCTCTCTCCCTGCTTGTGTTATCCAGAGACATTTATTATATTCATGCTGAGATTAAAACTCAACAGCAAGTTATGATTAATGCAGAGAAAGAAGTGAATGGTCTCCCCCCAATCTTTATTTATCAAGAACTTGATTTTAAATGAAATACCATCCCTTCTTTATATTTATCTTCTTTTATATATCATTTTTTCCCCAATTTCAAGCCCACCTTAGATCCCAGTCTTTGGTTCTTCTCAATGACAGACTCCACAGGAAAACACTTCACAGCTTCTAGCTTTTGTTTTTTCTGGCACCTGGCTGCTCAGCAGGACCCAGGAGCTTTCATTCTTTATTCTCCTCTTTTTGAAAGCTAAGGGCCGGTGTATGCTAGGGCTGCAGTTATTCAAATGCATTGTTCGGGTAATCGAGTCGTATGCCTCTGCACATAAGATTCGCAGTTTATCATGATAGCGGAGGCTTTTACTGTAAGAAAAATGTAAAAAGTACTGTATGTGCAAGTGGCACCATGCTGGGATCAGATCACAACTGTGACTCAGAGATCAAACCGCTACATGTGTCTTCCTCCAGCCTTGTCATTTACCTCACAAAAGCCTTATTTAAATTATTTCAAATTCCAGAGATAAGGCTGATTAAACTGTCTGTCACTACATTTCACATCGAATCAATACTGTATTTTGATATTCTACAAGGCTCTTGTTTGCTGATATATCATCAGAAAGGTCAAAGGTGCCTCAAGCACTTAGAAGCCGCCTTAAAGGAATACGCCACCGTTTGTTGAAATAGGGTTATTCACCGTCTCCTCTATATTTATATAGGTGGGCAAACTCATTTTTGTCTCAGTGCATGCATTGTCTTAGTCCGGCTCCGGCGCCGCTAGCTTAGCTTAGCGTAATGAATGGAATCCTTTGTTGCCGTTAGCATGTCGTGAGTAAAAGTAGCAATGCAGATTAAGACTAGATGATTTCCTAGGCAGATACTGACTTGGGACTATATTGGGTGGAAGTAGGCCACAGCCGAAGCTAACCCAGAAACAGTAACACTAACCCAGAAACAGTGACTTTGCGCCGGCCGCAGAACCCCGCGGGCTGCTGATATCTCTGTGACTGAATAGCAGTGCTTCGGCTGTAGCCTACTTCCACCCAATATAGTCCCAAGTCAGTATCTACCTAGGAAATCGTCTAGTCTTAATCTGCATTGCTATTTTTACTTGTTGTGAATACGCAGGCCACAAGAAGTAATTAGGTTTTGTTTTTGTTGTTGTTAGGTCACTTTTACTCACGACATGCTAACAGCAACAAAGGCCCTTCACTACATCCTCCGGCACCTGGACTCTGCAGGAACCTACGCCAGGATCCTGTTGTTGGACTTCAGCTCTGTCTTCAACACCATCATCCCGTCTCTGCTCCAGGAGAAGCTCTCCCAGCTTGGTGTGCCTGACTCCACCTGCAGGTGGATCACTGACTTCCTGTCTGACAGGAAGCAGCATGTCAAGCTGGGGAAACACGTCTCCGACTCACAGACCATCAGCACCGGATCCCCTCAGGGCTTTGTTCTTTCGCCTCTGCTCTTCTCCCTGTACACCAACAGCTGCACCTCCAGTCACAAATCCGTCAAGCTTCTGAAGTTCGCGGACGACACCTCCCTCATCAGACTCATCTCTGATGGAGACGAGTCCGCTTACAGGTCGGAGGCTGACCACCTGGTGAAGTAGTGCAACCAAAACAATCTAGATCTCAAAGCTCTAAAGACAGTGGAGATGGTTGTGGACTTCAGGAAGAACCCAGCCCCACCTGCCCCCCTCCCCCTCTGTGGCTCCACAATTGACACTGGGGAGTCTTTCCGCTTCCTGGGAACTACAATCTCCCATGACCTTAAGTGGGAGCTGAACATCAGCTTCATCGTCAAGAAAGCACAACAGAGGATGTACTTCCTGCGGCAGCTGAAGAAATTCAACCTGCCAAAGACAATGATGGTGCACTTCTACACAGCCATCATTGAGTCTATCCTCACATCCTCCTTCACCATCTGGTACGCTGCTGCCACTGCCAAGGACAAGAGCAGACTGCAGCGTGTCATTTGGTCTGCAGAGAAGGTGATTGGCTGCAATCTGCCGCCGCTCCAGGACCTTTACGCCACCAGGACTCTGAAGCGTGCTGGAAAGATTGTAGCCGATCCCTCCCACCCGGCACAAACTCTTTGAGCCACTCCCCTCTGGCAGGAGGCTGAGGTCCATCATGACCAAAAGCTCACGTCACATGAACAGCTTTTTCCCCTCCGCCACTAGCCTTATTAACAAGGCCCGGAAACCACCCTGACTCTCCACCTGGCTCTTCATGCCACTGTTCTCTCTCTACTGTAATGCTCTTTGCTCTTTATTTATTATTATTATTATATTTTTTTTATTTCTGTCTTTATTTTTAATTTAATACATACTGTGTACATATACTTATACTTATATTGTTTATACCTATACTTATATTGTTTAATATTCTATTTAGAGAATGTGTGATGTGCACCAACAACACCAAAACAAATTCTTTGTATGTGTTAAAAAACGTACTTGGCAATAAAACCCTTTCTGATTCTGATTCTGATTCTGGTCTCTAATCTGAGCTGCTGTTAACTTGCGATTTCTGAGGCTGGTGACTCGGATGAACTTATCCTCAGCAGCAGAGGTGACTCTTGGGGATCCTTTCTGGGGCCGTCCTCATGTGAGCCAGTTTTGTTTTAGCGCTTGATGGTTTTTGCGACTGCACTTGGGGACACATTCAAAGTTTTCGCAATTTTCCGGACTGACTGACCTTCATTTGTTAAAGTAATGATGGCCACTCGTTTCTCTTTACTTGGCTGATTGGTTCTTGCCATAATATGAATTCTAACAGTTGTCCAATAGGGCTGTTGGCTGTGTATCAACCTGACTTCTGCACAACACAACTGATGGTCCCAACCCCATTAATAAGGGAAACAATTCAAACTAATTAACCTTGACAAGGCACACCTGTGAAGTGAAAACCATTTCAGGTGACTACCTCATGAAGCTCATTGAGAGAACACCAAGGGTTTGCAGCGCTATCAAAAAAGCAAAGGGTGGCTACTTTGAGGAATCTAAAATATGACATGTTTTCAGTTATTTCACACTTTTTTGTTAAGTACATAATTCCACATGTGTTCATTCATAGTTTTGATGCCTTCAGTGAGAATCAACAATGTAAATAGTCATGAAAATAAAGGAAACGCATTGAATGAGAAGGTGTGTCCAAACTTTTGGCCTGTACTGTATGTAATTTTCCAGTGGCACTCCTTAAGTAGTTAATAAAAGCAAATATTAAGCCAAATTAAATTCTTAAGCAAAAGTTTAGGGCAATTATGCGAGTTGTTACCTCCAGGCTATAAGTAATTATGAATTATTGAAACATGCTGAAAAAATAAGGTACATCTCAGAAGGGCAATTTTTTACTGAAAATGGTGTTGCAAAAATCAGCCTTTGTTTCCATGTGCTGGCACACCAATCCCAGGGTGGTCTCTTTAAGAAAAGAGGGACTTCATGCTGACAGCGCTGTGAGCACAGAAATCTTACAACATGATGCAACACCCAAAGTGAAAGTCGAGGGGGGAAGGACACAAGATAATAACACCTGTCTAAAGCTGTCTATACTGTTAGGTGTTTTGGTATTTTGTCAAGCTGTTGGGTGGAGTGAAGGGGAGGGTGTGGGACTTGTTTTTATAAATTTCAACTCAAAGTGACAATTTAGTAAGGACGTTTTGGTCCATATCCTAACTCCATGGGACAGAGGCTAGAGCAGCTCCTGGCTGAGCGCTCGGCAGGAGGGAGGATGAGGACAAATGCAAACACATGCAGTGACTGGATGAATGAGATGAAAATGAGGGAGGAGAGGTTGGACCAGAGTGAACGGTACAAATAAACCTGGCTCCATCTCAGCATTAGTAAACTTCCAAAACAACATAACCGTACAGCAACACCACAAACTACAGCTTGAAAAATCATCTTCGATGTGGTGAAACACATCTCTTACACTTTCCAAACAAAAATCTATAAGCAACAAAGAGGTAGCTGAGAAAACAATCTCACAACAAGGTCTATTTAGTAGCCTTTTTGGAGCTTTCGATCACATCATGTTATTTTAGTTCAGAGTTAACCAGGTAGGCTAACTTCTTTATTAAAACAACATGAATCTGTTTGGCTACACTGTAAAAAGATGGACCAGTTATGGCTTTGTTGTATTTCTGAGTTCCTAAATAAGTGTTTGCTGTAGTTAACATTGGCAAATATTCGCTTCCCATTCACTTCCAATCTATGCAAGCTATCACTAACACTAACCCTAGCAAAATAAAACATTAGTTTCAGGTAGCAAAGCAAATTTGCTCCTTCACGTTATTGCATCGCGTGGAGTTCAATTTTGGTGAACTTTGACAACATTGCAGCCTCAACTAATAGCAAACAAGTGTGTGTGGTTGACATTGCATCCTGCAGTTGCGCATGTGTGACCATGCCCTGAAACCGCACTTGCTCTTACTACAGTAACCACGAAGGTCGCCAAATCAGCCAGGACTGAAATCTTACGGATTATAACTTTAAAGACGTTTCATCCATGTTGGCTTACACAAATGTAGTATTTATCACATTTTTATGTTAGCTGTTACATCTATTGTACTGTATTGTCTTTTATTATGTGAATGTTCATCATAGTCACCCCATACAGTATGTATCTGTATCAAAAACGTAATGCTATGTGATGCAGTAAATGTGTTTGTAGAGTCTGTATTTACAGTCTGTCTGCAACGGGAACACACTGATCAACAGAAACAAGTCCTGGCTACCTGTCATGCTGATTTCAGGTCAACACAAGCAGCAGGGTCTGCGAGGTAACAAGAGAAACCAGATTTTTACTGTTGGGTCTGTGGAGTCAGCCCTGGGCCTCAACTGGCCTTTGAGAAATAGATTTTTATGGACATAGATGCTCTTTTGGGGAAACGGTCACGCTTCCTCTGTTTCGTTGCTTTCTTTGTTGTGGCAGCTCTGTATACTGCTCTCTACCTACGGCAGTCAAGACATTTGGCTCTGGTCAGTGGGCATCTCAACCTTTCATTATGAGCAAAGTGTACACACATACACGCACGCACACACACACACATGCGCGTGCACACACACGCACGCACACACACAAAGTCTCATTTTCTCCTTTGAAAAACATACTACACACTCTTGGACCTAAATTAACATGCTAAATGCTGTAAAAAATAGTCTTTGTCAGTTCATCTTTAAAGGTCTCCCACCATTTAAACCAGTTAGTCATGCTTTTCATGACAAATTGCTTAATGCATTAATGAATTGAAGTCTAATATATGGAAGTGAATTGAAACACCTGTCAATGTGATATACAAATCATTCCTGCCAGTAAACACCAGTTTTATTTTACCATCCCAGGTGAATGCATAGTGTGCACCTTTGCACTGCTGTTCTATTTCAGTTGTCTCAGTCAAACAACTATATCCTAATCCTCCTTTATATTCTTATTTAAGGATCTTCTTTAAACTTCACATCAAACTTTCCAGCTAACCTATAATTATCTTCTCCAGTGGAGTTGAAAGAATTAATCGGTACACCCGCATAGAGTCAAGGATCACGTCAGAGCACAAATGACTGGTATTCGCCACGAACAGGTTATTTAGCTGCCCCTATTTGTCTTTCTTTCCCTCATTCCACTGTCATACATCCCATCTCAGCTGATCTATCTACAGGGCCTGTTCTTTCCTTACCTCTCTATACACAAAGCAATACCTCCAGGGAATAAACCTGTAAGTGAAGGTTTGCTTTGTAAATTAACGTCTCTTATTGAATCAAATGAAGCATGGACTCAGAGAGGGAGGAAAGAAAAGGTCAGCAGACTGAGAACATTTAATGAATATTGAATCGACCACCACCACAATCACCTCCACCAGTCCATCTCTTTCACACACACGCACGCACACACACGCGCAAACACGCGCACACACGCGGCAAGGAAACAGATCTTTTTTTAAAGCTATAGTGCGTAGTTTCTGTCTCCCCCATGAGGAATTCTAAGTAATTACAACAACACTGTCGGCGCGTCCAGATGATACAAGCCTTACGTGATCGCGCACGTGCCCCCACCCCTCCACCACACAGTTGCTAGTATGCAAGGAGGACAGTGGCGGATCTAGAAAATTTTACATGGGGTGGCAAAGGGGTAGCGAGAGATCTTGGCAGGGTGGCAGGGGAAGACGGTACATGGGAACCCTCATATGTAAACGCACTGCTATGCCCTACTATGCCCCTCAACAGCCTGCTGAGCCCTGAACTGCTACAACTATTATTTCTAGTCATAGTTAAATTATCTTTTTTTTTGTGATACATTTTTTATTAGCACCTTCAGACATACAAAATAAATTCCACAATGTGTGACAGGTAATGTCAGATGGCGCACAGAACAAAGAAACACAAATTGAACAACAACAACAAAGACCCTCTCCCACCCCCCACCCTTTGCGGTCTCAAGGAAAACAAAACAAACAGAAACCACACCTTGCCTAATCACTCTCCTCTAGTTCTTGTGGGGCTGAGGTCATTAAGTCTGATATTTGTACTGCTGTGCTTTCCCATAGGCTGATAGTTGATAACTTGGCTTTGTTAATCCTTGCTGTAGAGAGCTCAAGCATAACTATGTCCAGAAAATACACCAACCACTGTTTTATACAAAGCAAATGAGGGGGGAGCCAGTGCTGATCTATCATTTTCTTGGTTGCACTTGAGCCAGCTAGCCAAATTTTCCTCTGTCTCACAAGCAGATGTAATTTAGAGTCGTCATTAAGTAACAAAAGAATCAGGTCAGTAGGAACTTGACATCCTATCACATCAGAGATTATTGATGTTGTTTTATTCCAAAACTCATGCACCTGTTTACACTCCCAGACCATATGCAGGAACGTTCCAGTTTGTTCAGGTTGACAGAAACTACAATAGGGAGTGGGAATGACTGTATATCTGTATCCGTCTCTGTGTCCGTCTCTGTGTCCCAACTGGCAGCGGCAGATGGCTGCCCACCAAGTGCCTGGGTCTGTCTGAGGTTTCTGCCCAAAAGGAAGTTTTTCCTCACCACTGTTGCACCAAATGCTTGCTCTTGGGGGAATTGTTGGGTTTTTATAAATTATAGAGTGTGGTCTAGGCCTACTCTATCTGTAAAGTGTCTTGAGAAGAGTGAACTCTTGTTACGATTTGGTACTATAAATAAAATTGAATTTAGCTGAAATTTGGCTTGATCATATTTACTGATACAAAGAATAGAAAGTAGAACAGAATGTGTCTTATTTTATCAGTAATTATGCTCAAACAAAAGGTCAAACAAATGCTATGATAGAGAAACTGTAAAACATCATTAGATAATTAGATAATCTAACCCTATAACATATACAACCAAATGGAAATAGCCAAAAACTGATATAATTGCAGTACAGTAGCATAACATGTCATGTCACTCAGTGACATGACATGTTATGCTACTGTACTGCAATATATATGGGAGGAGAATAAAAACAAACCATATGGTCCAGGGATAACTGCAGGCCTCTTCTTCCCTGTCATCTTCATCTGCCCCCTCCTGATCACTCCCTGCCTCTGTCCTTCTCTCTGAATCTGCAGCCTCCTCTTCATCCTTCACAGTCAATTCTTCCTTTCCCTCTTCTCTTTCACTTATTTCTGCATCTCCTTCTGTGGTCTTCTCCTGCTCTGACCCACCTGGTCTCTCCAGTTTACTGCCTTCTCCTTCTTCATTTCCCTCCTTCTCTTCCTCCTGTGTACTACTCAGAATTTTCTTGGCTGGCAATATCCCCACTTTTACGCTTCAGCTAATATTTCCAGCTACTCTGGCCTGCAAAGGTCAGCTAATCATTAGCCTAACAAACATAAAATCAGAAGAGATTTAATACATGCACACAACAGTTATGTTTAGACTAGCTTTCTTAATCCCATTGTATTTGTTTTTTTCCCAGTTTGACAGTAAAGAATGTCATCTGGTTTAATTTGTACACAGTTTTTTGAACACCAAAGTTAAGGGGGCAGCTAACTGTGTCCTCCTTCAGGGGCGGATCTACAGGGGGCCAAGGGGGGGCAGCTGACCCCCCACTGTAGGGCCTTGCCCCCCTGTAGATCCGCCCCTGAAGGAGGACACAGAGGATTAAAAAAAACATGATGGACTCTTCAGAAGAGCTTTTTCTCTTCACTCGAATTTCCTGCATGGGAAAATCACCGGACGACACAATCTTCTGAACATAGCCATACTGAGAAATACAGAGAGAGTTGTGTGGAGCTGAAAGTCTTAAATAGCTTTGTAGCAACCTATTTGGCAATGGTTTGAATGTAATGGACGTTCATTAATATCAGAAAGTTACGCACTAGAGAGATCAAGTGAGCAGCAGAAAACTAGACATCTCGTACCCACCAGGTCTATTTCTTTTTCTTCGACGCAAATTATTTTATCTGCTATCACAATGACTCAGTGAATTGCCTGTAAGTGCGAGAAAACAGGTCCCGTTGTCGTCTAAGCTACACACTCGGACACAAAAATCTGCAAACATGGCCGCAGCTAACAGAGCGTTGGCTAACATAGCAACCGATGCTAGTGCAGTCCCGAACATGGAGGACTTGATCGCTGAGGTCTTGGAAAAGCAACTAAGTGTGCTTGAATCAGTGGTTTATAACGCGATAAAGGAGCGATAACGGAAATTAATGCCTCGCTGCAACACAGGGCAGAGCTTGAGACGAAGGGAACTACGGTGCATGATCTGATGCAACCTGACTGCGGCGCGTTCACGACCCAGCGGCATCGGGAGCTTGAAAGAGCATAACACAAGATACATGCTAGGGGCACCCCGGACCTGCTCATCCACCCAGCCACCCTGAGAGTGACCCACGGAGGGAGAGAGTTCGCTTTCACTGCAGCCACAGATGCGGACGTTTTCTGTCCGGAGCTGGATGTGGAGGACGACACAACATCAACACGGGCCGCTCCGCCCTGGGGCCTGTTGCTGACAACGGAACCAGAGGACGGTGGGGGGGACTTTGCGTCTGGTGCTGGAGCCAGCGGCGGGGCCGAGGCTGGCGGACCCAGCAGCTGTGAACTAGCGGTGTCTGGGGTACCGTGCTAAATTTGTCTCGAGGACACATGTATATTCAGTATATGTATATTCACAAAGGAGAAGAGTGGATCCCTGAAAACATCAAAAGACCAGGTTGAAGAGCATCTGAAAACCATCTATACTGATGAGAAAAAAGATGAACCGATCGTTGTCCCCACTGACATCCCTCCAATATCACCCCCACAACATCAGTTTGATATCAGCCCTCCCAAGCTGAGCGAAGTGAAGCAGTCAATGAAAAAGGCAAGCTCGGCCTCTGCACCAGGCCCTAACGGCGTACCGTATAGTGTCTACAAGAACGCTCCAGATGTTTTGAAAATCCTGTGGAAAAACATGAAAGTGACGTGGGACAAGCAAATCATCTCAAAAGCCTGGCGAAGAGCAGGAGGGGTGTTCATCCCAAAAGAAAAGAACTCAACCACCATTGAACCAGATAAACCTTCTGAACATTGAAGGAAAGATCTTTTTAAGTGTGTTGGCACAACGACTGACACAGTATTTAAAACAAAACCACTTCATTGACGCATCAATCCAAAAGGCTGGCATTGCAGGATTTTCAGGATGCCTTGAACATAACAGCATCATATGGCATCAAATCCAGACTGCAAAGAAAGAAGGGAAAGATCTCAGAGTGAGGCAAAATTATTTTAATAGCTGTAAACCAAGCAAATTGCTTGCTCTGAAATTAAAACAAAGCCAATCCAGAGCTACTATCAATAGCATCAGCACAGACTGAGGTATCTCAACAAATCCTAAGGATATCAGCGCCACTTTTCAATCCTTACATTCAAAGTTGTATGAGTCCTCCTGCAACCCAGATCTGACACAGTGCCAGAAGTTCCTAAAAGAACTAAACATGCCTCTTCCTGACCCAGAGGAGGCAGAAGAACTAGGTCAAATTAAAAACAGTTAAAAAAGGGAAAACGCCGATAAAGCCTAGAGCGCTTTATCGAGAAGCTAGTCCACCCCGACCATTCAGGTTTTATACCAAAGCGTCATGCTGCAGACAATGTACGCAGACTATTTCATGTAATAGAAGAAGCCAAAAACCTTCCAACAACGGCAGCAGTTTTATCAGTGGTGAAAAGGCTTTCGACCACACAGAGTGGAACTACTTGTGGCAAGTAATGGAGAGGCTTGGTTTGGGGGCCAAATTCATTGACATTGTGCGTACTTTATTTGTGAATCCCACATCCATAGTCTCAACCAATGGCTTGCATTCTCAGCCATTTCCCATCGAGCGGGGCTCGCGACAGGGATGCCCGCTTTCCCCCATGCTGTTTGCAATCTCTCTTGAACCGAGCCCAAGCCATAAAGCAAAATAAAATCTGTAATGTCCAGATTAAATCCAATAGCAGCTCAATATCATTATTTGCAGATGATATTTTGTTGTACATCTCTGATCTTGAGGACTCTATTCCAAAAATTCTTAAGATCTTCAACGAATTTGGCTCAATCTCCAGCTATGAAATTAACTGGAAATTTTCTAATCTTCTTTTATTGAACAACAGGCATGTGACATCAGTTACAATATCAACCCAAAGCAAAATTACATTTTTGGGCATCACCATACACGCATCGCTACAGCGAGTTGTCCAGGACAAATATGAAACTATATTAAGTAGTGTTCAGAGGGATCTGGCCAATTGGTCTGCGCTGCCGACATCACTACGGTCCAGGATTGCTGTTGTTAAAATGAACATGGTTCCTCGTATATATTTCTTAAGTACAATGATCCCCTTACCCCCACCAATACATTTCTGGAAGATACTTGATACCTTAATTTGGCAGTATATTTGTAATAATAAACAACCTAGACTAAAATACTCTACCCTGCAACATACCACAAACACAGGAGGCTTGGCCCTCCCCAACCTTAAAGTGTATCACAGAGTCTTTCTGCTACGGGCCCTCAGAGTGCAGATGGACCCCTCATCTACAGTTCCATGGAGAGAAATAGAGAAAAACCTCACTGGAAGTCTAAGACTGCAAGACCTTGCCTTTGCAGGTGTGTGTCCAAAAAAGTGTATGCTAGCTTATGGCCCTATTATCACCAACACATTGACCAACTTTAAACAGGTGGAGGAGCAACTACACTACACCAATAAGTGGCATTTGAATACCCCAATATGGTGCAATGCACACTTAATGTCTGGTAACACACCCTTTGCAATTGCAATTGCTTGTAAGTAGTGGAGTGACAGAGATATTTATACTTTACACCAGCTATTCAATGAGAAAGGTATGTTGAGTTTTGAAGACCTGAGAGCTAGTTTTAAGGTCCCCAGGACATCCTTCTACTTTTATCTGCAAGATCAGCCCTAAAATGTTAAGGAGTACCATGGGGAAACATACTTGAGGTGCACCCAGTCATTAAATGGTGTGTTGATTTTCCTGTGAGAGTATTAGTGTCTAATATTTATGCTAAACTGATGCAAGTATCCATAGGAGAACTCCCAATAGTAAAGAAATGGGAACAAGAGCTGATCCCTGAGGGGAACGCAATTAATTGGGAGACAGTTTGGGACAACTTTTTCCACTGTTCCAAAAACCCAAATCACCAGTATATCCACTTCAACATATGTCATAGGACATATTGGACTCCTCAGAAGAGGTGCGTCTCTAAAGTCATTCCCACTCCCTATTATACTTTCTGTCAACTTGAAAAACTGGAACTTTCCTGCACATGGTCTGGGAGTGTGAACAGGTGCATGAGTTTTGGAATAAAACAACATCATTGTGATAGGATGTCGAGTTCCTACTGACCTGATTCTTTTGTTACTTAATGACAACTCTGAATTACACCTGCTTGGGAGACAGAGGAAAATTTGGCTAGCATGGCTCAACTTCAACCAAGAAAATGATAGCTCAGTGCTGGCTCCCCCCTCATTCGTTTTGTATAAAACAGTGGTTGGTGTATTTTCTGGACATAGTTAACAAAGCCAGATCATCAACTATCAGCCAATGGGAAAGCACAGCAGCACAAATATCAGACTTAATGACCTCAGCCCCACAAGAACTAGAGGAGAGTGATTAGCCAAGGTGTGGTTTCTGTTTGGTTGGTTGTTTGTTTGTTTTGCTTTCCTCGAGACTGCAGAGGGTGGGAGAGGGTTTTTGTTGTTGTTCAATTTGTGTTTCTTTGTTCTGTGCGCCATCTGACATTACCTGTCACACATTGTGGAATTTGTTTTGTATGTCTGAAGGTGCTAATAAAAAATTGATCACAAAAAAAGAAAATTACGCACTGAGGCTTTAATCTGAAGTAATTCCCCGATATCTAATGTCTTTATTTATACATTAAAACAATGATAATATCAATAAAGAAATGTACTTCCACCATTTTCCCACTGGGATTGGAAAAGTATAATAATTACAACTTCTGTTGAAGTGCAGAAGAAAGTGGAATTATTGATTTCTTTTGAGACCATAAAAAGAGTTGTTGCTGATTTGATTTGTTTGGTTTGGTTGTTTTTTTTGTTAGTGTTTTGCATATACACAATCATGATCCATTTTAGCTGAATGCATATGCAAACAATTTTAGTATGTGAATCGATTGTAGGAGAGGATCTTTTTCTCTCTGTGGAAGGAAGATTGTATCTTATTGTGTTCCAAGCTGTGACAGGACAGGAGAAGAAGCGCTACATTTCTACACATTTATTCTAGCCTGGATTAGGATATTAATGATAAAATGTTTTTAAACTGCTGTTAACAATGTGTTTTGATTAACAGCTTCGACGGGCCCAAAGAATCACTTATTGCAGTTTTAACTGATTAACTATTTAAATCTTTCTCTGTGATTTGATTGGTTTTAGTATATTTTCTTGTTGGCAAAATTGTTGAATTGATATTGAACACTTTGATTTATTCACACTATGGGTCCTGTCTTGCACTCAGCACAATTGCCTTTGTACACCGACGCATGTATCATTCCTATTTTGCACCCGACGCACAGCGGACCTTTCCCTCCACAGACGCACGTCGGTAAATTAGGGAATGTACTTGCGCTCCCGGGGGCGGTTCAGCGAAAAGAGGATGCGTGTTCCGGCGCAAAAGTTCCCTGATGCTATTTTGCAGTTTCAGAAAACAATTCCGCCACTGACCAGGAAAAACCTGGTCTAAAGTCAGTAGCGCGTTATTCAGATGCTATTTTAGGGGCGCATGCTTGGCCATAATGTAGCGTGAAAAAGAAAAATATTACTGAAAATGCGCTTTAGGTGTTTGGATAGATCAGGAGGCACTTTACAGTACAGTCCTCAAAAAGTCGCAGTGTTCTTTGTGGCTTGTTGTGTTTCAGTGTTGTATAAAGTACTAGAAAGCAATACTTGAGTAAAAGTGCAAGTATCGTACTAGAAAAAGACTTCGGTAGAAGTGAAAGTTACCTTTTAGAATATTACTTAAGTAAAAGTCTTAAAGTATCTGATATATACTGTACTTAAGTATCAAAAGTAATTTTCTGATATTTAATGTACTTAAGTATCAAAAGTAAAAGTAAAAGTTGTTTTTTTTTAAAGCAAGCGGTTAGAACTTTTATTGTGGCTTTCTTATAGTAAAGCATAAAGCATATTCAGGGACTTTTCAGACACAATTCTCTTAAGTTCAAAAAATAAACAGCATATGTTTAGAGCTGACATCAATGAACAGAAACATTTCTTGCAACACGGGTGTAAGACGTTATCTTCACCACTACCCTGTTCACCGAGTTCACCACTATTGTTGGGGTGGTCGCAGGGCTCAACATAAAAAAAAATCCCCACTGGCCCCAGGGGCCAGTAGATCAGAGTTTTGCTGGCCCCTTCTACATTTTTACTGGCCCTGAAAGAAATATCATAGGTGTGATTGGAAAAGGACAAAAAAGCAGGAAAAAAGCTAGCCACTGCCACTGGATGTTGTGCCATTAGCAGCAAAGCTAGACCAGGGGTCATCAACTACATTCAAATAAAGAAAATAAAATTATACCTAATACGCATCATCTTGTCATCTTGATATTTTCACTTTCTTACTAAATTAATGCTATATTTTTTACATTAGTAAGCAAACCCCTAAAAACATGGAAAATCCATAGCCTAATGATAACTAGATAGGCTACTTAACTAGAAAATGATCTCAGATTAGTCCTGTATGCCTAATTTGAAATAAGACTATTCTGTTGCTAAATAATACAACTGGCAATATCGTCAACAATGAAGAACGCGTGTCATTCACGTGCATATTAAGTAGCCACATGTATTTTGTTTTGGTCTTAAAATAGCCTACATCCATAGGTTTACCGCTCCAGCGAGAAGGATGGCTCGTTTAGAAATCAGCTACGTTTACAATAGTTTGTCCAAAGTTCAAGATTGGTTGCAAATTAAGACAAACAGTTAGACTACAAACTGACATCTTTCATTTTAGCTCGTTTGTAAAAGTCGCTATTTGCAGAGTAGAGCTGTGTTTGCACAGCGCGGCGTTGGAACGTGGACAGCGCGAAAGATCAGACTGAGATATGGGTTTCTACGTGTTTCTGCCTGTAGAACAGGTAGGTGCGTTATTGATAAGTATTGACACTTTAATCATGGAGGTTTTATTGTAGGCTACCTACTTACAGTAACGAGTGTAGCGTTAGTTCATCTGCGCCATCGGCGGTAAATAATCCTCGGTAACGTTTCCAGTCAGTAGGCTACATGTGCTGCGTGAAGTAAGGCACACACCAGTGACTGTGGCTGCAACCAGCCCGACATACCTATTTACTGGCCCGGGCGGGCCATCGGGCCATTGCTTATGTCGAGCCTGGTGGTCTACGATAACTGGAGGTCCTCCAGTAGGTGCTCCAGTAGGTGCTCATGCTTCCATGGCGGTTTGCGCAACAAACAAGCTGAAATAGGAGCGTTGGTGGCGCGGTCGCGTAATGCAATCTAGGAGCAGTGATTCGCCAAACCTCCCTTATTGCAATCGAACACACATTTCTTCTAATTTTATTTTTTAGTAACGAGTAACGAAGATGCTTAGTGGAAATATAACGGAGTAAAAGTATACATTTTATCTAGGAAATGTAGTGGAGTAAAAGTGAAAGTTGACATAAATTTAAATAGCGAAGTAAAGTACAGATACGTGAAATTTCTACTTAAGTACAGTAACAAAGTATTTGTACTCCGTTACATTACAACACGAATCATGGATGTGTTGATGACATAAATGAGGAAATATTAGAGGACTTAAGGAGACGTGATGTTGAACTACGGTGGGATTGGACACTCGATGCGCTCCTGGTGGAGCGGGTGGACGGAGATGGAGTGGGGGGGAGGAGGAAGGGCACAACAGGTGCGTTTGGAGGCCCATGCTCCATGGCTGCAGCAATCCTCTCCAGACTTGGGAAGATGCGCCCGAGAGGCCGCAGCAACATCGCCACCCGGCCAAGACGGGCATTTATTACTTTGCCGCATCTCGGACAGCTCCCGCTGGCGTGCGCCAGGCAAATCCGCCGTTATAATAGCAATCCGCCATGGAACAAGCGCGCCTGCTCTTAAAGGGAATGTGAGATGACGCTCTGATTGGTTATTTTCACGTTACGCCCAAACCACACCTAGCTACTTCAGACCAACCCATTTAAGATTTGCGTCGGGCGCAAGACTCATTTATCCCGCCGGTATCATAGCAACAGCGCCCGAGATCCGCCCACAAAGCTACTTGCATTTCACGTTTGATACTTGCGTTTCAGATCGTTAAAATAGGGTCCTATGAGTGTGACATCATAGTCACTAGTTGAATATGTTAGTCTAGTCTGCCTGACTCATTGGTCTTTTATCTGACTGAGGTTTGTGCAAGTTAGAATCTATGGCCCCGACCATGGCTCTGAAATATCAGTTGCCTTACTGCGCTGTGTATTGATAAATCCATGGTGCTGTCCGTGGTGCTGAAGTAGCAGACAGATTTGGAAATGTGGCTTTTTCTAAATCCAGCCCTTCTAAATATTCTCTAAACTATATAGCTAGTGTATTAAAAAAATACAGAATCAAAAGTCTTTTACAGTTGCAAGTCGGGGGTGAACCGCCACACTCCCTCCCCCAGGTCAGGTTCTCTGATGGGTCAATGGTATAATTCCACGCATTTTCTGTCCTTACACATGCCTGGGATAAAACAGGGAAAGGAACTTCATGTTGTCCTTGATATTTAATATAATTACCATTAATGTGCTCCGACAGTCAGTATGCCGGATAACATTTCCTCACCACAAACGCATTAAGAAGAGGACACATGACTACAAACAGGCCATACTTTGACATTTAAATAACACAATGTAACATAAGGCCAGGTTGACCTTGTAGACATCCATATAATCTTACTTCAAATGTTTTGCTTATTTACCTTGACTGGAACGTTACCATGATCTTTACTAAATTATTTTATCTTCCATTACCTAACATTTTTTCTTTGATTAACTGAACTTAACCACTAACAAAAGTTTTCATGACAAACATGAAAATTCTTCATCTAATCACTGTTGTTGTTACATAATGAATTGGGAGTAATATAATTGTCACATTATCTGTGTCGACAGCAATTCAACTGGATTTCAGCATTTGAACTGCATCCATGTCAGTGAAGAAACATTTAAATTCACTTACACTGATATATTGTATGAATTTTAATTTATGTATGCTTAAGGTAGTACTGAACATTTGGTATGCCATATATTCTAATATATGGATGAATATATACATAGATAAATAACAGCCAGTCTCAATTAAGTCTTAGAAAACAGTCCCAAGAAATTGAATGCAGGAGACAGGAGAAACTCTGGCTGTCTAACACAAATCTGGTCTTGGTCTTGACTCTGTCTCGTCCTGCATTGGTCATGGTCTTGTCTCTGTCTCAACCCCTCAAAGTCACGGTCTTGTCTCAATCTCGATACACTCTGGTCTTGGTGATGACTTGGTCTCGGTTTAGGTAGTCGCAACTACAACACTGTGGTTTAGGACTAACCACATTGCTAAGCCAAACTCAGCGAGCTACTGTAGGTGGGGCTGCAGTTTCTTATTTATTTATTAGAAGCAACAAATCACTTGTGCAAAAAATGATGGGATTATGGGTTTATGGGTTTTATATGTGAATAGTGACATAATATAATATAAATAGTGAGTAATATAGAAACAGCTGAAAAATAGGAATGTATAGCTCGAGCTGTTAGAGAAATTCAAAAATGAGAAGTATAGTTACAGTGAATGTTTCCACTGGTGTAAGTGAATTGAATGATTCTCTTCAACTCCAGTGAAGCTAAGTGTAGGCCAGTTAGGCCGCGTCACTGGCAGCACTGCACATGATATTACTCATGCTATTAGGGACACATCAACCATATCCATTTCCCATTACAAATGCATTGCCATTCATGCCAGTAAGCTTTAAAATAGAACCCTTATAGTTGAAAGACAGACAGGAAATCTGGGTCGCCAGCTTTAAAAGAACAAAAGTACTTGCAGTGCAGGTTTAAAGAAGTCACTAGTTGAACTGAATAACATCCCATAATAATGATGATATTTGTAATAAAATATCACATTGTATAATTCAGCAATAGCTCACAACAAACCATGGTATTTTGTGATTATATCACTTTCGGCCCAACAAGATAATTACAACATATCACGGCCTGAAGTGAGCTATTGTTTTTATAAAACGGTCATCAAGTATGGCAATATGAATATTATAGTCACACTACAATTAAAACATTTTTTATTAATAAATAATAATGTTAACAATAAAAGAGCCTAAACTTTTATGTCAGATGTACACATCTTTAATCACCTGTAGATCATAAAAAAAAAAATCTAATGCTGGCCTGTGTTGTATTTTCTTTTCTTGAGATTCAAGTTTTAAACAATGTAATTTCCTTTACTGAATAATTTTGAGCTCTACAGAAATTCACAATATTATATCACTTGCCTTTTGGCACAATATTAAAAGAAAACTCAATTTCATGCTGACATTTCCAGGCTGGAAACTGCATCAAAGATGTCAGAAGTTGAAAGTCCCACACTGCTGACAGACTGAAAAATGCTCGGAACTGATCATTTTGAAATGCTCAAAATGACGACAAGCAAACCTGCGCACTGTGGATACCAGGAAAAACTAGAGGCTTTTTTTATCTTCAATACTCTAAACTTTCTGTCTTAGGATCCTTGTTTTGGTGATTGGGAAGGACGGCATATTTTGGCTGGTCTTTAAAAGGTTGCAAGGGGCATCGATCAGAATGCAGAAAAGATGTTCCTTTTAGGTGTTTTATTGGAATAAAGGTTTAAGTGTGTGTGGTTCTGAAACAGAGATGCATGCATAAATCCGTAAAATGTAGACTATATAAATGCTCCTTATGAATTGCATACATTTTGTAATGCTTATAGGCATCAATAGGAGCACATAGCATTGCTAGGAAGTCAGCTGTACTCAAAGAAACAGCAGGACAGCAACTGCATAGCTAAGAACAAGCAACTTGATATATATTTAGGCTTAAAGGGTCAGTAAGAGAAGCACAAGGTGATGGATGAAACCATATGCGAAAAACTAATTTAAAGATGTACAAATATTGTGGTCTAAAATATAAAGTGTGAGAGGTGTACATGATCCCTATGTTAGGGATAAACATCGGACACATTTGGACTAGATGTGGCTCATAGAACAGAGACTAGCTGCAGCAAAGAACAACCAAGATGTTTTTTTTTTCTCTCTTCTAGTGTGAGACTTCTGGGATATCTTCCTCATTTATTTCAAAGGCATGGTTTGGGCTGCTACAGCGAGAGAGACAGATGAAAGAGAAAGAGAAGAGACAGACGCTGACTTTAAAATGAGATAATATATACAGTAGTGGCACTCATAAGTTTATGAACCCATGCTAAAGTTCACTAAAAAGAGGAATAAAAAAATCTTATTTTATACTTTCTATAAAATCATCTCAATGCAAATAAAACCAGCTATTAGATTAACTGAAATAAAACCATGCCAATCTCTAGGGATGGTGAAGGGTATGTGATGATGTGGGGCTATTTTAATTCCAAAGGCCAAGGGAACTTTATCAGGATGTAGTATCCTGGATCCATAAAATAACTGACCTTTAAAAATAAAAATCTGCCTGCCTCTATGGGAATTTAACATAGGGGTGTACTTACTTATGCCCCCTATATTTTAAGGAAGAACATTTATTTATTTACGATACATTATTCATTCAAAAAGAAAATTGGTGTCCTTAAAGGTTGGATTTTCCCTCATTTTCTTAATTAAGGCATTAAGATCAATTTCCAAAAGATGATTTTTATGATTTTTTTTATATGATTTTATATATATATATATATATATATATATATATATATATATATATATTTTTTTTTTTGTATATGTATTTTTACATACACATGCAAAAACTTTTTATTACAATTCTAACCGACATAAAGTCCATATAATGCATTTAACTCAAGCATTAGATTCAGTGATGGAGATATATCAGGGCCAGTCACTGGCGCTCACTTGCTGAAATACTGTAGAGCTGCCACAGCGACCAACCCAAGGTCTCCGGTCCGCCCTGGAGCCGCCGCCCGCCACCCCACCCGGCGAAGTAAGTCTCTCAGCGGGGAGTACAACAAATCCCTTTCCCCCCTGGTGCTAAAAAACATCAAAGAGGGCATACTGACATGTGAAATATATTGTGATATTGTGGTTTTAGGTGCTGGTTAATGTTAGCTTGCTTGCTAACCGGCCCACCACAAATAGAATTATGTTAGTTATTATTTCGATAACACATATGCGGCTATTTCATTAGAATGACATGAATAAACGTTACTAAACGTAGTGTGAATAAAACCTTAATACATTCTCGTCAAACAGAATACATTTTCATCCACATTGGTAGTTGGTTAACAATAAAGACAACAACTTCCATGATCCCACGCAACTTTACGACGTCCTACAGAAAACTAGCAGAAGAAAATTACATATTACGTTTCCAATGTTGAGATACTTGTACTTTCAGGTACAAGGTTTTACTTTTATACTCTTTATTTCAGAGGGAAATATTGCACGTTTTACTCCACTACATTTATCTGACAGGTATAATTACTAGTTGCCTTTTAAATTAAGATTTTTACATGGACAAAAACATAGGTTTATATATTACAATGCATTTCTGCATTAAACCAGTGGCTCCACACCTTTTTGGCTCACAAAAGCGAGACCCTCAAAAAAAACATGTCTAGTTGTCACCTCTCAGATGTCTGAGTTGTTAGCAGTTCGACCAAAGAGACATTTCCCCTTTAAAGTTCACAGATGGTTTTATTTAAATAACTCTTCAAAGCCCAAGGAGGTAAAATTATCCACTATTTCACAAGAAGAGAAAAGCCCAAAAAATTAAAACAGATTTGTGGTACTTTTTTCTTCTTTCCTGCCCCATAAGTCATCTCACAACCCTTCCGATTTATCGTGTTATCTTTTGGAGGGGGCTGATTGTTTGGGAACCACTGGACTAAACTAGCTCCACATCGGCCAGCTACTACAGTAAAATGCTACTTATACATTGATGCATCAGTGTTAATAATCTAATAATTCAATATACACATTTAATAATATACTTTTATATTTAGCTGTACTTCTACCTCAGTAGGATTTTGAATGCAAGACTTTTACATTTAATGGAGTTTTTTTTACATTGTAATGATCTTCTTATACCCCTCCATTCATTAAAGTTCTGTTTATTTTGTCCAACTCTTCTACACTCCGCCAGAATCTGCCACCTGGACCTAAAATCAACCAAACAACCCAATATATAATAATATAATTAAACCCTAGTGTTTGTAGCTCAGAATTCCGGGGGCTCATCTTGCTGTTCTTGCAAGGTGACAATTAAAAGGTGAAAATATAAAATTTTAAATAAATGGCAAGGGAAAATATTTTTTCTTTTCTTTTATCAGCAATCCTTTTGGTATATCATTAAATATGCATTGTTTTTTTCTTTTTCTTTTGCTCTACCACCGAGCTACTGCAAAATGTAGGCATACTGCTATTTGAATAACACGCATAGGAACTATTCCCAGCACTGTTGAAAGTAAAATGAAATAGCTGTTAGAAAAAATGCTGAAAGTTTTATTAGTGAGGAGCTAATTCGAGCCAAGCTAGACTCTAAGTTAATGTGATGTCTGTTCCTGTTGTTCCCTGCAGTTAAATTAGCACAAGTAATAAGATGATCGAAGCCTGTTTATTGCAATGACTTGGTCTTAATGACTGTGTTTGTTCATGGTCAGTGATTGAATATATCCTTTATTTCATTACGACTCTCCCTAACACCCACAGGACAACACAACCTGCTGACAAAACACCTGCTATCTCAATCCCCGTTTCTTGATTTCTTTCCCCTTATTTCTTTTATTTGCACTTTCTTGCTTTCTTTCACTCACTCTGTGTTTGCTCTGTGTCTCACTGCTCCCATAACCCACCTCAGTCAATTTCTCTCTTTCCATTTAATGGGAGCCAAAGGGAGACAAAATGATGCTGTCATCAAACATAGTTTATGTAACAGTCATAGTCTTGTGGGCTGCTTGCTGTGCCGCAGTCTCCCAATGGCCTAATATCCTTCTCTCTCCTTCTTGACTTCTCACTCCAGAGACTCTCACTGGCAGACACATATTTGTCCAGGCTTAACCAAACCAACACCCAAAACTCAATCTCTATTATATCTTTCTCTTATATCTTTCTGTGGTCTATCACATTACAATTGAATCCCATTGATTGTATGTACAAATATGTCAAGTAATCCAGGGGAGTGCAAGGATATATTTAATAAGACAGAAAAGCAGCAATGTTTTTCTCGGAAATGACTCACTTGTTGATGTAAAAAGAGGTTTTACTTACTCATAATAGCTATGAAAATCAACACACATTTATGTCTGGGTTGTTGTTTGAATGCTATGTATTTGTCATCTGATGATGTAGATCAGTGATGCATATATGTCATGATGATAAGAAAGAAAAAGGTTTAGAAAGGTAAAAGTAGTAAGTAAATTCATTTTTTAATCATTCCCCATTTATTCATTCATTTTTGTACTCACTTTTCATTTATTGTGTGTGTGTGTGTGTGTGTGTGTGTACACAGAGAGGCTGCAGGTGTGTCAGAAGCTGAGACAGATGTGACACTTTCAATTGTTTCCTGACAAAATATCAGCACTTTTGAAGTTAACCTTTTCAATTTAAGCCAGCCAGCTCTCCTCATAGGCCGACACATTCATTAAGTGTGGCTCTGGTAATAGCGGATCTCTGACGGACTTGTTTTGCTCGTTAAAGCAAAAACCTGTTACGTGGAGGTGCAGTAAATAGAGATGTAACACAACAAAGGCGGAGAGAGGGGAGTTATAGGAGCTGGAAAAATATCAAATGAGTTTCATACTGTAAGTTAGTGGTCTAGTTTATGGTACCTCCTCATATGCAAAGGAACACCACCTGTGAAATCTGATCAACGTGCAGGAAGTCAGGGTTGGACTTATATTAGCCCAATTACACATGGAATTAATTTGGTAGACAGCTTGTAGTAACTAATAAGAACATATCTTCAAAATGCTAAAATGTTGGGTACAAACACAGTCTGCCGGGTAGCTCGTGGATTTTCCCCTGGGAATCAAAGTCTTATCATAACCTATTTGTTGATTATATTTTGTATTATTAATCTGAATTTGAAAAGTAACTAAATGATCAATTAACGGAGTCACACATAATATATTTGCTTCTGAATTGTTGTGTGGTAGAAATATAAAGAAGAAAATGGAAACACTGAAGCGTCTCATAGAAAGTACTAGCACAGTACTTGAGAATGTACTTAGTTACTTTCCACCACTGGTGTTCATTTACTTCCTGCGTGTCTTCTGACCTCACAAGTTGAATTTTGATATTAGCTATGAAGTTTAGGACTACACTCAACGTTAAAAACATTTTTTCTTAATATCACCAATCAGTGAGGACACAGCTCATTGTTCTAAGTTTCCTCAAATTTTGTGGATTCTACACGCTTATTCTATTGCAATATATAGTTTATGCTATAAACTCCTGTGTACTGTTAAGTTACAAATGTTTGAAAGCAGTGACCCCTGAGGAGCATCAATGCAGGAAGCAGCCAGACACCTACATCCTGTCTCAGTCCTGTGAACAGTGTGTCCCCCCTTATACTCTGAGTTTATGAGCATTGTATCTACACAAGCCTGAAAATCTGGATGACTCTGAACTAGTCTATATCTACGACGTTTCATTTCCGGGATTGTTCACGTGCCGCCGGAAATTCCGCCTGATGTCCCTAATTTTCAGCCGGATGTCCCTCACCTTCCGCTTTCTTTGTGTTGGCGTTCTAAACTCCGGTGGATTCATGAGGACTATGGTTAACTGCTCCTCAGATCTCTGTCTAATCAGAGTTTTCTGTTACACGACTAAAACAACTTTTAAATGCACACATGTTCCACCAAAACAAGTTCTTTCACGACGCTATTTTGCAGAGGCGCAGATGCTCCATCCGGCGCTTAGCGCCACCCAAGACGATTGTGATTGGTTTAAAGAAATGCCAATTAACCAGAGCACGTTTTTCTCCCATCCCAGAATGCTGTGTGGACTAGCCAGACCCTTCTCCGCAACGCTGTGGAAGAATGTCTGTAAAAGTAAAGAGTATACAAGGCTTACTTAGTCTCTAAGGAAAGACACTTAATACAAATGTGTTAAAGTTATTTGCAGAGATTACACAGCGAACCCATCTTGTTGAGTCAAGTTTGTCTTTGATCCATTCAACAGCAGTTTATGTGGCTGCAAATAACTGCTACAGGTTAAATAAATATATAACTGCAAGGTAAAATAACATAGCACTATATTTATAGAATATAATACACCTGGGTTATTTATACAGTATGTGATCTGTGTCTCCAAATTCCATAGTATCCCAAATAAAATCCATCCATTTCCAGATGATTAAATTGACTTTTGCTGGTTTTCAAACAATGTAATTTACAATCAAATCATTTTTTAATAACAGTTCCAATAGGATTCCTATTTCCTATTTGTTGAGCAGATGTGAATTTCTGCATGCATGGCACAAGTCCAATATTCATCTATATCTCTCTGTCTCACTTTAATTCAATTCACTTTCAGCTGAATGAGATTTATCGACATTAAAGTTCTAAAACAATACTGTCAGGGCGAGGGAGTACAATATAATGTCTTTCTGTCGACTGTCTGTCTGTCTCACTTTCCCCTCTCCTTCTCCCAGTTTAATATAGTTTAACTGAATTCAGTTCAGGTGTGTTGGCATGAATGCTGTATTTAAACAATTTAGTCAAGTAGATCAGTTCAGTAGATCGATAATAAAAGAAAAGCTTGCTCTCATTCTGTCTCCTTATTCAATTAGCTTGGCTGGCATGAATATGAGATGAATAATATGAATCGCTAAATCATAATGTGTGTATGAATGTGTCTTCATAAAGGCCCAAAAATGCAGTTAAAGCCATACAAGAAATGTGTGTGTGTGTGTGTATATATATATATATATATATATATATATATATATATATATATATATATATATATATAGTTTACACAATCTTTTTTATCTTAATTGAGCACAAATCAAACAATAACAGAGAAACAAAACAAAAGACTAAACAGACAGACTAAAATATGAATTCAATACATATTACATCAGAGGTCTCCTTAATGTGAACTTACTTGTTAGGAACACAGTATTTGTGGGAATGTAGGCATATAATCTAAAAGAAAGATCTAGTTTTTTTTTTTTACCTAGGTCTTTTTTGAAAGTGAGTTACCCCATAATGTGTCTGTTGTTACAAACCCCCACCTCCTAAGGAAAACTCCAACTAACAATTTTCGTCATTTTATTCATCACTAAATTCACTTCTGAGAACGTTTTAGGCGAGAAATGAACTGTTTAGATTTTGAATATGGGCAGTCTTGCGAAAATCGTTGCCGAATTGACAATTTGCTTCAGGGGCCGCTACCTCGTCGCTCGGACAGTCATGCTCGGAGACCCTGCTGTAAACTGGAGGTCTCTCGGCCCCGGCAGTTCATTTCTCGACTGTACCGGAAACAGGACCCTCGTTGAATGACGAAATGAATGTTGCGATACGGGTGCTGCCAAGTTCATACAAGTTATCAACCAATGCATCCTCGGTAAAATCAAAATGGGTCAAGAACATTTCCGGGAATGTTAACTGTTCTTGGTGAAATGCGAACTTGTGTATTGGGACAGTACTTTGGCAACACAAGATGACGTTTCACAGGGACACAAGAACCCAAGTCAATAGAAGAACACAGATTGAAACCAAGGGGGTAAGCTTTGCTTCAGAACTCGAACCTCCTATGGCGCCATTTTGTTGCTACCTGGCCATCACCTTGCGCCACTTGACAGCGAATAACTTTACATCTGAAGCATTTAAAGACTCTATTTGTCCATTGTTTAGTTCTAAAGAAACACGACAATGTATAAAAGGCTCCATTACCTTGTACCTCACGTTATGGCTCCGTAGAAGACGTTTTTGTAAAAATAGGCTAACGATTGTGTCACATAGTAGAGGAATTACCGTATAATACAGGATAAGCTTGCAGGCAGTTTCGACTTACATGAGCTGTTTAGGATTAATTACTAATGTTAACTAGCATTTTAGTTAGCAATAATTAGCCTGTGCCCATGTTATATCCTTACATATACCTACACTCTCCGTCTCTGCAAGATTGAGAATGATTGAGATTTCTCTTGGCACAGCTACCAGAAGACTTACAACTTTCAGATACATTGCTCACGTCACATTTACGTTGTCTCTCTCAGTTGGAGGCTGTGCAGTAAAGCTGGCCATCACCGGAAAAGTGCTTCTAATATCCTTCACTGGTCTCCGTCCAGAGCAACGGGGTCTGTTGGTCCATTATATACTGTCTATGATTGAAACGCCAATGGTTGAGGCATGTGTGCATCACTTAAAAGTGTCCCCTGGAAACACTTCCATTGTGTTGTCTTCTATTTGCATGTGTTTTCTTATTGTTGCGTGCTGTGGTTTATTTGCGTGTGTTTTCTTATTGCGTGTGTTTTCTTATTGCGTGTGTTTTCTTATTTGCGCGTGTTTTCTTATTTGTGTGTTTTCTTATTTGCGTGTTTTCTTATTTGCGTGTTTTCTTATTTGCATGCGTTTTCTTATTTGCGTGTTTTCTTATTTGCATGTGTTTTCTTATTTGCATGTGTTTTCTTATTTGCATGTGTTTTCTTATTTGCATGTGTTTTCTTATGTGTGTGTTTTCTTATTGTTGCATGCGGTGGTCTATTTGCATGTGTTTTCTTATTTGCATGTGTTTTCTCATTTGCGTGTGTTTTCTTATTGTTGAGTGCTGTGGTTTATTTGCGCGTGTTTTCTTATTTGCGTGTGTTTTCTTATTTGAATGTGTTTTCTTATTTGTGTGTTTTCTTAGTGTTGCATGCGGTGGTCTATTTGCGTGTGTTTTCTTAATGTTGCTTGTTGTGGCCTCTCAGGGCCACCGTACCTTTTAACTTCTGCTGTATAACGGACAGTCCATCATAACATTAGCGTACAGAAGATGTGAGAGCAGCATCCAGTCATAAAACGCGTGGAGGCTTTCTATTTGCTCAGATTTTTGCAGCCTTCGTTGCCAGGTAACCGCGCAGAGTGGCGTTTCAGAAATTGTAGTTCAAAAAACGTCGTATCCGCTTTTACAATAACACAGGGACTGAGACAACAAACTACATATCCCGGAATGCATATCTATAAGGAAGTGCCCTCCCATTTTGAGCACATGACTGGTGGTACTCCAGTAAGCCACAACAGAAACGTTTGTAGTGTTGTCGGGCTAATTTTTGCCTAGCTAGTGTTTTTTCTGTCTTTGGCTGTACATAGTTGTTTTTAAAATGAAGCTGCAGTGTTTAGTCGTTGCTCTGTGCTTCGGCCTGGGTGTAATGGCTGGGAAATACTCTCGTGAATTTAACGAGCCCAAGCCGAGCGGCAGTGATGGACAGTCGGTGGAGTTCAGGATAGCTAAATTGAGCCAGGTGTGGGAGAAGGCTAAACGGGTACGTATATGAAACAAACTAATTATCTGTACGGTTAACGTTAACGTGAAGCTGTAGCAAACACGACCACACTAACACAAATA
Organism: Perca fluviatilis; assembly: GCF_010015445.1. Classification (NCBI taxonomy): domain Eukaryota; kingdom Metazoa; phylum Chordata; class Actinopteri; order Perciformes; family Percidae; genus Perca; species Perca fluviatilis. The sequence continues at coordinate 35,359,478 of NC_053112.1, forward strand.
ACGTTTGCTGTCGGTCAATGAAATGAAAGAAGTTACAGTTTGGCTATTGCGGTTTTCAACAGTTACAGTAACGTTACAGTCGAAATATCAAAGTAACATTAGCCTAAATGAAAATACAGCCTTAATATACGCGGTTTAATTAGATAAGCAGGAGATGATGCACTATATCCACAAATGCAGGTGTTTAAGTGGACAAGCATAATTTAGTTAGTCTTTGTATTCATGGTGGTCCACAATAGAAGACTGTAGCATTCTAACTAAAGTCATAATTTTAACTAGCTAGAGTTAAATCAGAGCGAGACTTTTGTAGGTCAATGTGGGCAGACCAATTTCTGACTCTGACAAAACACACATTTAGGAGCAGAGCAATATGAGCATCACTGCAAGTCCATGTAGGCCTAAATTAATCAAGTTGCACTCTAGTTGCAGACTATGATATTGAAATCTACCATCCTGTTTAAAAGGGGAATATAATTGGGCTTTAAAGTGTGTAGCATGTAAATAGAAGTTTCTCTAGGAACTGAGATTTTCATAAATCAATTATAATTAACATTTCTTCCAAAAACATAATTTGCCGCTATCATACAGTGCATTTGCTCTGTCACTGTTTCAGTCTTTCTTTGCTGTCTGATTTTACTCACTCCTTACTCTTCTTTGTCCTCAAACTTTCTCCTCCCCTCCAACTACAGTTATGTCATGTCTCTTATTTGGGTTTTGATAGATGCAGTTGTCCCCAGTGCGGCAGGCTGAGCTGCACAGTGACCTGAAGATCCAGGAGAAAGATGAGCTCCAGTGGAAGAAGCTGAAAGTGGAGGGGCTGGATGAGAACGGGGAGAAAGAAGCCCAACTCAGACGTAACTTCAATGGTGAGACCGCTCTGTCCACTGGTGCAGTCAGGGATAGTTGAACTATGTCCTCATTTTATCCTGAGTTCACTGTAGAGTCAGCCTGCCCTAAATATGCAGTCATCCACCTTGGCAATGTCACGCTCTGTGCTGAAATTGTATGATTTTGTCAAGTAGTAAGTTTAAAAAGTTTATTTGCTATATGTTCACCAAATTCAAAAGCTTCCAAGCTGAAAACTGGTATTTACTTGTTTTTACCAACAGAAATATAACAAAATGCAAATCCTTAGTGCCGTTCATAAATGTTATTCAGTGTTTTACATATGACTAAATAACATAATTGAATAAAGCATTGGCCAGCTCTAAGTTTTACGAATCAGAATCTGTGTTGGAAATGCTGACGTCTCCCTTAAAAAATGAAAGATTAATAACATTGTGTCTTGCACATTGTATTGAGGCTCCAGTCTGTGGCACCTTCCTTACAGATTAGGTTAGGAAAGTTCATTGGTGTTGCCAATTAAAGACACACAGATTCAGCAGGTTGAGGTGAGTTTTATTTTAGTCAAAGCATACAGTGTGTGAATCTTCACCAAAATAAAAAAAACTGAGGATTTAGCTAATGATAGCACATATTAATGTACGAAAATGGTTGTCATTGGGCATTAATACTGGAACCTATCAGGATCCCATAATTAATATTAAAGCCAAGGAATACATAGTTCTGGATATGATAGATTATTTAATAAACTTTTCCCTTTGGCTGGTAGAATAACTAACTAATGTGTTACTTTGCACGGCATCAGCCATGAAGAAATATAATTCCTCCTCCCTTTAAGGTTAGATTGTTGCTAACATCTCTTGACAAATTCTCTTTTAGTATTGAATATTAGCTGTATCCATACTTCATAGTAAAATTATGCACATTTCATTATGTGCAGTGTTAGCATTCACATTTGGTATGCGAAAGCTATCAGTACATATAACATTTTTGTAAACCTGATGTAATTGTTAATGTAGCGGGAATAGCACCAAGCATCGACACATTCAGATGTCTATATGCTTTTAGCAATTTTACATGTTTTTATTTATTTATTTTATTCATTCTTTCAGATATAAACAAACAAGGCACAATCACAAATCCACCTAAAAAAAACAGAGCTATTGCTCGGGTCGAGCATATAAACAAAACCTAGGAGCTTATACCTTACAAATCAACATAAAGAATGATATAAAAGAAAATAAATAAAAAATCAATAAATAGAAGGGACTATCTCAAATTAAATTTAAGAGTTTCAAAAAATCAATTCAAAGGCTTTTTTTTTTTTTTTTTATTCTTAACCCATTTCAATGACTTGCACAAAATATTTAACTCATTCTTCCAGTGGATCAGGGAGGGTTTGGTCTTAACTTTTTAGTTTTGAAGTCTATATCAATGACGTTCCACTTCTGGGATTGCTCCATTGCTGCCGGGAATTCCGCCAGATGTCCCTCTTTTTGGCCGGATGTCTGTTATCTTCCACTTTCTTTGTGTTGGCATTGTAAACTCCAGTGGATTTCTGAGGACTATGGTTAACTGCTCCTCAGATCTCTGCAGGGTAAATCCAGACAGCTAGCTAGACTATCTGTCCAATCTGAATTTTGCTGAACATTTTTTTTTAACCAAAACAAGTTCCTTCCTGAGGCTATTTTGCAGCAGCACCGTGGCTCAGTCCGGCACTTAGCATCGCCAAAGACGATTGTGATTTCTTTTAAAGAAATGCCAATAAACCAGAGCACGTGTTTCTCCCATCCCAGAATGCTGTGTGGACTCGCCAGACCCTCCTCCGCAGCACTGTGCATTAAGGTCTGCCAATGCAAGACTATTAGTTTTGCATACCAGCTAAATTTGAATTGGTGTCACTTACAGATGTGGGAGTATGCTGTGCACGTTGCATTCTTGATACTAAATCACATACATGCATGTAGTACTCTTCAATATATACTTGAACTGTGAAGAATGTATTAACAATTCAGACAGAGCTACTGTCCCTGCAGTTTGCTTTAAGATGCTAAAAAGACAGGACTGGCATATTTTGATCATCATCCAGTCCTGATTAAGTCTAGAGCTGGTGTATGAATGTGTGAAGAATCCTTCACATCAATATCTGCAGGCAGTTAGCCGGCAACACACCAGTCTGTTTAGCATGCTGCCACTAGCACCCAGTGGACCCTTTCCACCCTTTGGCAGCTCAGGCAGCACTCCACTCCTCTCCGTCCTCCCTCCCCAGTGGTGGAGTGACCTTCCAGCTCCAGGCAGAGCAGCAGTGTCTCTTTCTGCTCCTTTGTAGCTAAATATGAATCTTTAAGGAGGACCTTAAGTCACCTTCTCCCTGCTGAATCAAGTTCTTCTCTGTGAGTCATTCTAATTGGGTTCAACAATTATTTGTCTCCTTATTTTTTTACTTTTCATTTCATAGCACGTTTGATATGCCTACAGACAAATCCTAACACCTTTCTTGTTGTTAATTAGTTGATCTGGGAATGTAAGCTATTTTTATTGTTTGCATTTATTGCACATCACTTGCGTCAAGAGTCTCAGCTGAACCTATAAAATGTGAAGTATACAAGCCCAGCAATAGCGCAGAGATTGTCTACAAGTTCTTGCATTCTGTTTGAGTATTTTAAAACAAGCCCCCTGCATGTGAACACTCTTCTAATGAAGTATCAGTAGTTAATAAGTGACACTGATGGGTTACCAGCAGGTTGAGATGTTGCTGAATCAGCAGCTGCCTTAGCAGTTTACTAGAGCAGAATAATGAGGGCAGAGCTTCTTCAGAGCAAAGTCCAACTTTGTATTGTTATGTAGCGGTCTGAAATATTGTGAGAGCACGGAACTGCTAATAAATTCTGTGGCTTTTGTTATATTTTGCACAAAACTAACAATAGTAAATAAAACAAAATAATTTACGAAATACCAAACAAATGGCAACATTCTCACTTATGCATTTAAAATAATTGTCTTGTTTACTTTTCCTTGTTTGTTCAGGGTTAGTGTTCTGTGTCCCGACAAAAATCACCTGGATATCACCTGCTCTGTGAAGAAAATAGTGAAGTTAGTTTGTTCTGATAAGCTCTCGTTAGATTCCCCGACTCTAATCCTTGTTTCTTGGCCTGCTCAGCTTATTTTCAGCAGCTGATTCAATAGAGATGCTACTCCCTGTGCTGTCCTTTTTCAAATGTGTGGTGGTGACTCTGAATTTAATGAGCTGCTTTCAAGCGTTGTGGGCCTCTGGGCGATTTTTGATGTAAAATGTTTTTTTCTTATCAAAAAGTCTTTCTTCAATGATTTAGTCAATTTAGATTATTTTGCTTGTCAAGCAGTTTCCTCTCCCGACAGCATCAGTTGTTGCTCCTAACCAACTCATGACAGGCTCATTTATTGCACAGCCTTTTAGTAAAAAGTCTCTGTTGTGTTATGCAGTGATCCTGGCCAAGTATGGAATGGATGGCAAAAGAGACACTCGATCACTGGAGAGCAACTCCCTGAAGGACCACGACACCAAAGAGGGAGACATATTTGATGATCCCAGGCTGGACAAACTGTGGAACAAGGTGTGTATGTGTGCAGAGTAAGGAGAAGTATTGAAATATGTTTTGGAAATGATGCCTTGATTTTATGCCCTCTTTCTTTGTAGTGTCATTGTGGAACCTTTTGCTCTCTGTTGCTGCTGGTGATTAAAAAATCCACGTGGCTCTTAGATTCTTGATCTCAAATCAGTTCTAAATAATTGTTGCATTAAAAGATCAGGTGCACCAAATTTTTTACAATGTTCTCACCCAGCAGCACCAGAAGTGTTTTTAATGTAGCTTTTACATTTGCATGGTAACTGCAAAAAATAAAAATATAATTTTCAAAAGCCTGTACTCTGACAACTTTTGTTTCAGGAAGTATGTAGCTACAGTATTTAAGGAAAGAAAATAGAGACGCGTTCTCTATCAGAATTTCCCAAATTACACATTTGAAGTCTGAAGTTGCTTTAGGACCAGAGTAGTAAAGTTCTGTTATGACATATAGATACCAATTGTCAGAGCCAGCCCAGCCACTAAGCAACCTTTGCAATTGCAAAGGGCCCCGTGGCCAGCAGAGGGCCCCCATAGGTGACCAGACGTCCCGGTTTGACCAGGACAGCCCCGATTTGACCGGGACAGCCCCGATTTGACCGGGACAGCCCCGATTTGACCGGGACAGCCCCGATTTTTAATTGCTTGTCCCGCCTGTCGGGACGCTAAAATGTCCCGGTTTACACCAGGGGCGGCGTGAGCCGATTTTGCCGCGTCTTCAGCCCTGAATGTTTTGAGTGTAGCCCCGAATGTAACTTTGTTCAGTTTATTTTTCCGCTGCAAATAGAACGGGCAGCTTCGTGCGGGGTCCGACCATGCTGTATTTGGTGCCATCACCTAGCAACCGTCTCTACGTGAGGAAAGCTGTGAAAGCCGGGTGAAGTTTTCGGAGGAATCCTAGCCATATCAGTGTAATACATTGATGCCATCAACACAAAGTTTAGGAGCGCAATACTACTGATTTAGTTTGAAGTTCCTGTGACGTGACGTTTACAGTCACGGTTCAGACTCAAACACACGGCGCTCTGATGCAGACATGTGCGTCACTTAGTGTCCACTCTCGCTGTAAAAGGCAGCTTCAGGTTTATAAAGGACGGTGCTCAGTAGTTTTGGTTTTCCACCTCCGACATAGAGCAGCGTACAGCCACTTCCCTAGTTTGTCTCATTCAGAGACCTGTGACCTGTGTCTGTCAGAAGGTCTGAGATCTACCTTATCAGCAGCGCAATCACATAATGCACAGCAGACTATGGTGCAGGTATAGATTATTTTCTGAAACATAGTGACTTTATTCTTGTAAATGCCTATTATAACTTTATTTTTCTCAAAATATCACGACAACTCCAAATCACAGGGAACACGGACCGTATTTTGAATGTGCACAAAGTTTTGGACATAAGACATCTGAAATATTACAGTCCAGAGGTTTATTAATAAATTAAAATGAATGAATGTGTCATTGAGGTGAATAATTTTCAAATGCACATTAAGGAAGTTACTTCCCCAACAAAGGACGCAAAACAGGAGGGAAGAGTAAATGATGCTAGGCTACATGTGTGCTGACTCAGATAGAATTAGAAAAGTTGATCCAAAGGAGAATAAATAGATGAAAGCAATACAGAATGGCTGAGAGCCTTACTGCAATATATTCCATTATGTTTTTATATTTGGATTGTAATCTATGTTTCTCTTTACATAAAGATATTTAAAGCATATTGATTTAGAAAAAGGTAGAAATAGGTGCATACAAATTCACCAGAATGCCGGAAATGAAGTGTTTAATGCTCAAGATTTTCAATAAATCATTTGAATTACTTTGGTGTTATTGAAAACTTAAAAAAATCTTTTTTAGAAATAAATCTCAACATAAATCTCACACTAAACTGAAAAAGGCTGTTGCTGCAATTTTGTTAATTTTACAGGAAAAAATAATGTTATTAGGTGAGAGGTTCTATTTATTATTTTATATAATATTTTATTTAAATGTTATTCTATTTGCTCTATTTAATTTAAATTATATATATGCTTGTGCCTCTTAAACTGTTATATTAATATATTATATTAATTATTGTTAAATATTTGGTCAGTGAAAATTACTTTATCAGTCTTTTTATTCAGCAAGTTCATCAATGTGTGTTCAGTCTTGCACTGCCACTCAGTTTAGTGGTATCATAATTTTTTCTGTTAGACATCAAACATAGATGATGATGATAATAATAATAATAATAATAATAATAATAATATGTACCGTATAGTTATTAGGTAGTCATTGCTTTTCTTTAGGCCTTACTTAAAATGGTCAAAGGGGCCTCCAACCAAATTTTGCATAGGGCCCCCAAAGGTCTAGGGCCGGCTCTGCCAATTGTGTCAGACAGCTATCCTGTTTAGAACACCACCTGGCATTCTTCTTAATCCAAACCATGTCTGTTACTCTCCTGCTGCTTATGAGACAAACTCCTTTTCTCCCTCTGATGACTGTCACCCCACCCCACACCAGGCCAAGAGCTCGGGGAAGTTCTCCAACGAAGAGTTGCTGAGTCTGAAGAGGGAGTTCCAGCATCACAAGGACAAGATCCACGAATACACCATCCTCATGGATACCGTCAGCAGGACGGAGGGTGAGTCAGGTTCATGAGCCTTTAAGCCCTTTCCTCCTCCATACTATTCACCACTAGATGTATATAGGCATACATTAATTATTGGTTTGCGCCGCAGCCCATACCAGATTACGTTTAACAGTTACATATTCAAATAAAACTTGGAGAATTTTGCTGTGAAATAAGGCCAGATTTATATTTTTTAGCAGTCAGGGCAGTTTCCAAAGTAAATTAATGCAAGGATAAACACCACATCACCCTTGCTCAGGTCAGCCATCCAAAAATCAGTCCCAAGTCTGAAGTGCTCTCTGTGTGTTTGTTCAGTCTTGTGGTCATACACGTAGGTGGAAGGTATCAGACTGCACATGTTGCCACCCAACGCTCTGTGCTCGTCACATCACATCAAGCTGGACGTTCTAAGCTGAGCTGACAGCCCCCACTGTGTTTCAGGAAGGCAGACGCGTCTCCTTCAGACGTAACTGCCACTTTGCAGCTGGTTCGTGCCAGAACTCTGCTGCTACAACTCCACAGCATTACGTTTGTGGTGATTGAGCCAGGGGCGTTTTTTCTGCTTGTCTGATGCATTTAAATATTGAGCCGATCACATGTTGCCTTGAGTCTCACAACACCACCACCTCCATCCGTGCACAGTTTTACTGCCTTCCCCAGTCTTCATTTAATCTCGTTTTTTTTTTTCTTTTGATCCAAATGTCAACTGTTGTCCAGTTGGCCTTTATCCGCTTTTTATCTCTTCACCTTTTCCTCAAGCAGAGGTTCTCAATTGTTTTTCAGCCAATGACCCTTTACAAGATAGAGAATATACTGTACGGTGGAGCCCCTAATGTATGTCCCTTGGAATAATTTGACGTAGCCCATTTTTTACACTTCTATAAGACTATAGAACGTGAAAGAACAACATGAGAAATAGACATGTATTAAACCTATTTGCATCATCTCAACACAGTACAAACGAAATATCAAAGGCAAATCAAGACAAAAAGGGCTAATTTGAAATGCATTTCAGATCACACACACACACACACACACACACACACACACACACACACTGACAGATATCAAGAGAAGTCTAAGTGTTTGATTCTTAGTGCATACATAGGCTAAATCACATGTGGATTCCATATCGATATTTCAAATAACATAAAATTTGTCTTTGAACTATAGTATATTTAAAATTTTAAATATCATTCATTGAACTATGAAGCTTTTTGATAAATATTTTATACCCTGATAATTTAAATGAATGAATCTGAAAACTTTTTCAGAGTGACACAGACCTCACTTTGAGAATCACTGTCCTAGAGTGAGGCAGGCACGTATTTCATAACAACATTGTATTAACTGGTAAGATTTGGCTTATAGGCTACTCAAGCTTCTTGAGTAAAATAGAATGGAAAATAGTATGTGATAATGTGATATATGAAGGAAAAGGGAGTCCTTTTGAAATGTCCTAAAAGTTTTACAGGTTATTTTATAGCTATAGCTACGACTAAACTCTCCTTATTAAATGCTGTTTTTCTTTGTCACTTTTATTGCTTTAATTTCCTCCACCTTTTTTTTTTTTTTCTCTATTCTTCATGGTTTTGTGTTTCATCCCTCTTTCATTTCCTCTACTCTCCTCCTCTGCCCTCGCTCCCATCTAAACCACCTACCCAACCTGACTCCTTACCTACCCCTGCACCTCCTCTCCTCCCCGTCTCTCCCTCTTCTGGCGGTTTGCCTCAGCAGAAATACACAAGAATGTGATCTCTCCCCTGGAGGGTGATGCCAAAGAGCCTGTGCTGCACCAGAAGCACACGGACCTGAAGCAGAAAATGAGAGACCTCAACCAGGGCTTTGAGCGCCTCCGTAAGCTCAGCCATGAGGGCTTCACTGAAGACAGTGGTGAGCGAGAGAAAACACACACACACTAACACACAGCTAGTCTCTTTGTGCATCGCAGTCTCACTCTGCGCTTATCTCATCAGCTCAATCACTGGGGTTTGTAATCCTAATAACACACTCTGACTCGGCCGTATCACAGTTGGCCAGCGTTGATTTGCTAACGGCTTAGGTGTTTTGTGCTTTTAGTTTTTAGCCCACATGGCTGCATCCATCCAGTCATGTAAACCAGCTTGTCCTTGTTATTTACCCTGGAGAAAACATGAATTACTCTCTGATTGAATTTTCTTATAGTTTTGTGCTGCTCTTTGTTGAGTGTACTGCAGAGTCTGTGTGTGTTCTTAGATGTGCAGGTTTCAGTTGGGGTTAGGGGGGTTTAAATGAAGGTGATTCATACGTGCAGCGTTGTGGAGTGAAGAGAAATCTGTGACAGCAGAGATGTGAATGCAAGTGGTTTTGTTTTCTTTCATATTGTGCGTGTATACCAAATTACTGAGCAGCTAGGCTTGTTGTTGTGATTGTATCTTATAAAACGTCTGCTGTGACTGCTCCTCCTCTTCAAAGCTCCCTCCCTCTTAAGTGTGCAAGTCTTGGTCAGGCTCCAAACTGTCTCTTTGGACTGTTTACCACTTCATCTTTGTCTCTTGTTGGTTCTTCCTCTGCAGAGTTTCGGGAGCCCCGTGTGATTGAACTGTGGGAGGCTGCCAAGAGAGCCAACCTGAGTGAAGACGAGCTGGACTCTCTCAAGGTAGCTCTTCAATTGCTTGTGACAGTCTTTTGGACACATCTGCTTTCCCCGATTTGTTTCTCACTTTCTCTCAACACTTTTTGTTTCATTAGAGTGCTACAGTCGAACTCTGAGAAACTTTTTAGTCAAGTGCGCTTTTGGTAACTGGTGCATTAACTTTTGTAGTGTACTTGGTAGCTGAGTACTACTTGTGTATGCAAAGGCATGAAGCCTAAAGAGCACATTATGCGATACACATTGGAAATGCTAAAGTATTCCACTCCTCTTCCTGATTGTGCTTCTTTCACCCATGAGCAGAGAATCACAGTGAAACCGTTTTTAAATTCTTTTTAAAGCTATCTGACTTTAAGGTCAGATGTGTCACAGAGAAACATTCAGCTAGAACTTTCTAGTTACATTACCTCTCGAGTCACTACCTGAGATGCGTATCAGCTCCGTTGTGCAGCTGTGCATGTAATTGAAGGTGAACTGAACTTACACCCCTCTGTGTTCGCCACCCTCCTTTCCTTGTTCACTTAGGAGGAGCTGCGTCACTTTGAGACCAAGGTAGAGAAGCACAGCCATTACCAGGAGCAGCTGGAGCTTTCCCACCAGAAGTTGCTACACGTGGAGTCTTTAGGAGACAAAGAGCACATCAAGAGGAACCAGGAAAAGTACAACACGCTAGCTGAGAAGACCAGGGAGATGGGTTACAAGGTAAGGAGGGATTAAACGTTTTTTAGCTCTTACTCTCCATTCTTCCGTCAAACAACACAAAGCTACTGTCCAGTGGCTGACTGCTCGCCTGCTTCAGAAACTACTAATGTTGCAAAATTGGCCACGAATAAAACAATGATTTAGTGTTGAGAAAAGCAGTTACAAAGAAATGGGGGACAAAGGTTAACACCTGATATTGTTCCTGCTGTAAAAGAGCACAGTCTCTTATTCTGCTGTTGCAAACGCAACCAATTTTAGTAATAAAGAAAAGGCTGCTGGAAAGTGTTCAAGAACTCCAAAAGGAATGTTTTTATCAAACCTTATACAAAGAAAATGTGTTTAACCTTTTTAAAAATCCTTTTAACCAAATGTATTAAAAAGAACTAGGATATATCACATTAGATAAATTCTTATGCATACTTTGTGTTGCAGTCCATAATTAGTTTGCAATGGTACAATTTAATTATGTGATATACCAGCTAATGTTCAAACTATCTCTAAGTACATTCTTATTGATGTTAAAGTGCTCATATTATGCTTTTCCCTTTCCTTTATTGTGTTTATATATCTTTTTTGTGCATGTAATAGGTTTACAAAGTGAAAAAGCCCAAAGTCCACCCCAAAGGGACTTACCATCTCCAACAGAAAACCCTGTTCACAAACAGCTCTATTGTAGTCCAGCCTTTACTTCAGAGACCAACGTGGTCACTTTGTAACACCCGTTATAATGCTCGCCTAGCTGCTAGCGTGGCACGCCCTCGTGCTCTGCAACTGACAAGCTAGCAGTACTTCCTGCGCATGTGCGACTCCCAACAAAGATGGAACAGAAGTGAGATCCTCACTCTGTAGCTAAAACAGAGAGCTCAACACACAGGGTGAAAAGAGGAGCTGCAGCAATGTGCAGTACAACAAAAACATGGTGTTTTTTTTGTAAACCTTTTCTGATATAACCTCTAAATACTATTATTAACCTGAAATGAGCACTTTAAAATATACCATCTACATTTATCTTTATGCCATAAAGGTTTAAAAGCATTACTAATCTAGTATAAATGAAATCAAGCCTTTTTTAAAGATTATTGTGGGGCATTTTTAGGCCTTTATTGACAGGACAGCTGAAGACATGAAAGGGGAGAGAGAGGGGGAATGACATGCAGCAAAGGGCCGCAGGTCAGCGTTGAACCCGGGCCCGCTGCGTTGAGGAGTAAACCTCTATATATGGGCGCCCGCTCTACCAACTGAGCTAACTAGGCGCCTCAGATTCCCTTTATTTAACATTGACCATGTCTATGTCACAATTTACCATGAAAATAACCCAACCTTTGCTAGTGGACTGTTAAATGTAATTATTTGTGTCAATGCCAAGGTGTTTGGTTCTAAACATCTCTGCAACCAAGTGTAGATCTACAGGAATTTGTCTTGCAGTTAAATGTTAACATGCATGTCTTTTTATTGTTTGATTTCAGATGAAGAAACATATGCAGGACTTGTCCAACAAGATCTCTCGTGAGGGACTCGAGCACAATGAGCTCTGACTCGGATCATGAAGGTTAAATGTACTTCCCTCTACAACCACACACAACGTACGTTACGTGCCCCCGTTCCCCTTTAACTACTGAGAAACAAGTTTTCTACTTTTCTAGTGTTAGTAGTAGTTGATTTTCCTAGAAATTGCTAAATGAATGGTTTGTATAGAATATGAGAGAGAATATTAATCAGCTGGAATTATTGGGGTAACAAACTGGTCAGCTGATAAGTCACAGTACAGATAAAATAATGATGGAATAGTTTACATAATAGTCTGGTACTACATTTATTTGTACAACTAATGGCAAGCAGGAGTATAGAAATGTCTGGCTAAAAACATGGCAGTACTCCAAGAAAGCCACATTTTGTGGGGGTGTTTGGTGAGGGATAGACGGCAGCAGTTGACTCACTCATAACCAGATGTAGTTCAGCTGCTGAGGCACGGTTTCTGGGGAACAGCCAGCCGACTTCATCTTGTAGGACTATTACTGACCAGACAATTTGTCCACACCCATCCATCATTAGTTGTGCAAGTAATCAGGCTGCTACTATTGTAGTAACTCTTACCGTGGTCTGTTGAAATTTTGCATTTTGGTCTAATCAATGTAAAATGAAGAGGGCTTTGCAGATTCAGGTAGGAAGCACAGAAACGGCAATCTTTAATAAGTACGATACATGTGCCAACAACATACAAACAGTAATATTTTAAAAATATAGTTTAATATGATTCTTAGTCTTGCCATAAATAAAAGCAGTTACTATTTACAAATCCTGTAGAGGAAAGCTGTCCCTGTAGTGACATTAAAGGGATAGTTCGGATCATTTGAAGTGGGATTGTATAAGGGATTATGACAGCAACGGCGAAATGCTGTTCACTGTGGAGAAAACCTTTATTAGCCAGAGTATACAGAACAACTTTTGCAGAGGGAGACAGATATATGGACATTCTACTTACAATGTTGTACCAGTGCGTGAAAATATTCTAAATATAGCGTACACTTAACTAATGATTGAACCCCACTTCAGAACCTCTAAACTATACCTTTTAACATTTTTAGTTAAGTTTTTCTAACTCTCTCCTACTCAGACACACCGGTGGGGAACTGCCACCATAAAAATAAATTGGCGCCAAATGTTCGACAATTTGTCTTGATATCAAGAGGGAGGTGAGAAATGGAACACACACTGTGCTTTTTCATTCATCAATTCAGACCAGAAGCAGACATTGATTACTGTGATGAATAATGTTGCTAGGATGAATAATGTTGCTGTTAGGGCCACCTAGCCCTGGATTAATGTAATTTGTACTCGAGATATAACTCAAAGATGCTTCAAATGCTTTTAAGATCTGATGTGGAATGATAGCCAAGCAGGCTGGGACTCAAGTGTGGCTTTATCTCATTGATCTCTCAACTCTTAGTAAAAGAGGTAACCACAAATAAAAACAGACAGCCTGAAGAAACTAAATCTAGCTAGAAGATTATCTAAAATATCAGTGCCATACCCTCATAATTAAGGCTATTTATACCAAATGCTCAACAGTCACCTGAGAGAATCTAAAAGAGGCATACATAAGTGCCATGCAGCAAAATGACAAAAATTATTTCTGTGGTAAGAAGTCAAGCACTAATTTAAGTACAAGAATATGAGAACTTACAACACACATCCAAGATGGCAGCTGCGTAAGAGACTTCCCAGACATTTCTTTCTAATTCTTAGCGGAATGGATTGTTTGTGGAAATTTCTGTTCACTGGTACAACTGTGGCTGTGTTAAGTACAAGTAGCAATGTTTGGTATGACCAACTGCAATTAAGCACTTTAGCGTATTCAGAGAGAATCTGCAATGAAGTGTCGAGTTGGGTGTTGCATTGTTGTCAGTGTGGTGGCCCTCGCCGCCTGCTCTCCAGCTCAGTCAGTCTTTCCTCCCTGCCCTGAACATGCTCCGCCCCTACTCTCTGAGCTGTTTCCATGGCAGTGATGTTGAGGTGGGCGTAACTGATGGAGCCCTTTTCTGGTCGGGAAAATCAGTGGTAATGACGGAGAAAAGAGAAGACATTGGTGTTTCTACTTTGTGTTCTGTAACTTAAAAATTGTCACATCACACTGTCAATCCCTGAGATGCATTGATCAGTTACTTTGTTTTAACTTGAATAAAACTACCATTAATTTAACACGATTGTAAAAATGCATTAATAAAGATGTTCTCTTTAATTTGCCAATTTACAGCTTAGAATTTAGATTGTTGTAAAATGCTTTGTAACTTTTGTATTCCATCATTTTCACAGGTCAATGTATTATTATACCACAAATTAGTACTAAAAGATTGTTTTTCCCAATTAATTCAGTGTACCAATCGGTCCTACTTGATACGAATTGCAAAGAAAACTTTTTTTTAAGGACCCCTGGAAAATGAGCAGCTCTCAAAAAAACAAATGTTTGGTCATAATGTTAGCAGTGTCATCTATTTCTTTGGTTGTGCAGTTGGTGTGGCATGCTAATAATGCATTAGGCCTAAGGGTAGCGAAGACGTGGAATGCAAAAGCTGACATATCCCTCAGAAGCCAGATAGAAAAGAAAGGGGCAGCAGAAAAAGTCAGATCTAAAATGGCCACTTAAGGCTTTGTGTTCTTAGTGGGTCTACAGAGCTGCCAAGTGTTACCTCGGACAGCACTGAACGGACTGGAGACTGGAGCTGAACTGGGCTCCTGCAGGTCCAGCTCGGTGTAGAGGAGCTCTCTGTTGGTTCTAGCTGCCAGGGGGCTGATGGGGAGGTTAACATAATTAACAGTGCTGTCACAATGCAGCCCAGTGTCCAGGGATACTGACGGAGGAGCTTCATGGGCAGACTGGAACATACCTGAAGGAAAAATCCCAAAATATTGTTGTTAAACTGGTCCCAGACCAGCAGGATTAGGTGTCGGTATATCAACACCAGTGAGCTACTCTTGATAGAAAAACACCATGACAAATTCTATTTCACAATTCAGAAATTCCTAAATGCCTTACCGCAGGCTGATGTTGGCCTATGCATGCTCAGTGCAACAGGCAGAGGTGGAGGGGCAGAGGGTGGCAGTAAGGGCACCATTTTCTTCAGACCTGCCAACTTATCACCAACATCATACTGCTCCTCTCTTACACAGAGGGGAGGATCTGTGAACAAAGTAGTCACATCATTCACTTGCATAAAAATTATGGGAAAACACTCCATCACAGGAAAGTTCATTTAAAATCTTACTTAGCTAAAATGATGTATTAGTATATGTAGTTTCAGCAAAAATGTACTGTGTCAAAAATGTCAGCCCTGTCAGTGCTATATAGTATATGATCTTATTTGATTGCATTACTGATTCATTAACATGTAAGCAGTACATGGTGGAACTCATTTTACTCTATTTAAAATTTAATATAAATCTACTTAGTTACTTTTCACCTCTGGGTAAGACCCAAGCACACTCATTGCATTCACAAACCCACCTTGTGTATCTACAGACGGTGACAGGCCTGACGGTGAGTTGGCAACCTAAAAAATAAATGACAAACACCTTATTAACCAGATTAAAACCAGATTTGATCTTGAAGCAGTTATACAGCTTATTTACAGTTATACATTCTAGGAATTAAGCTTGTTTGACGCTTTTGTCATGTTTAATTTAAAGCAACACTATCTTCTGCTGAACTGCAGCCACAAGTGGCAATAATGGCACATTGAATGTGCCTTCAATTCCCAAGATCCCCTTGTGTCAGTTGCTTTAAAGACATCACCATGGTCATCTGTAATGTTAGAAAGTAGTGTAACACAGTCCCTCCAGAAAAACGCGATTATGCGATCGCATAATTCAATGCATAATCAGCCAAAGTCCGCATATTCATGCGGGGGCCGCATTTTTTCAAATATGCCGCACTTTCGCTGCATAAATTGCCGATTTCCGTGCAAAATATGCGGTACTTGCATGATTTCATAATCCCCGCATTTTTGTTGCAAAAAATCATATATATATCTTAGCAGAAAGTTGAAAAAATATTGCGTTTACTTCACACAAGAGCAGCCATTTTCCCCTGTTGCCATGGGAACGTTATGAAGTGACGTAATTACGCGATGTGAACATCATCGAAAAGGTGTTGGAGGTTGAATTTGACATGTACTTTGAGTCTCTTAAGTTAGTTTCCAGTAAGAAAGCTATCTTAATATCTGATGTCTACTCAAATTTCTTTGTTTAAGTGCTCCTGCTGTCTATATTATTAATGATTTTTGAAAGTCTGTCTCTTTTGGATCTTTTATTTCTCTCTGTTTAGCCTATTACTTTTATTTTTACTTTAATATTATATTATTTGTATATATTTTTGTATCTTATTTGTTTACTTATTGCAATGACTGAATATCTGTAAACTATTTTTGGAAATTAAGTTTAAAAAAAAAGCAGGGTGTTGGGGGAATCACTTTTTCTTCTCTTTTTCATCAAACCGCAATTTTTGCAAGTTCCCGCATTTTTTGCAAGTTCCCGCAATTTCATCACATAAAATTGCATAAATATCCCGCATATTCCATCGCATTTTTTAAGAAAACGTGCCGCATAATCAAGGATTTTTGCCCGCAACAATCACAAATATACTCTGCGTTTTTCTGGAAGGACTGGTAACAGTAACAAGTAGAGATGAATGTTAAAGTCACCACATGTACTTGTGACATTAACACAGCATCTAGCTAAAGTTTGTTAACATTATCCACCATTAATTACTGATCATACCAGACCAATTAAAGCTTTAAAAGCAAAAACCTCTGAGTGTATTGAAATGAGTGTTTTATTGCTTACGAATTCAACTTTTCATGTATAAGAGGAAAGTGTGTTTCTTATTTCAAATGTTACATAGTCTTGCTTTAAACATACACAAGCTCTTTTGTATGGCTCCAGAATACCTGGAACTAATGGGCAGATAAAATCTTACCTGAGTCAAGCATCTGTTCCTCGCTGACCGCCACAGCTCTGGTGTAATGTAATTGTCCAAACCATGACTGCACTGGAGAGACAAAGAGATGTTATCGTCGAGGCATGGTTAATTGTTTTTCACTTTAACATTCAACATTGATACTGGCTAAACGGGGGCATCAACTGTCCAGACTGGTGAAAATTTGGATTTTTACCATTTTCCTCCTGCCCACAGCAGCTAATAATGCAGCACGCTCGAGCTTCAGGAATATTATCCGTTATACGGTTTGTTTTAACGCACATAATACAACTTGTTTCGTCTCATTACCTGACACGAAGGATGTGTAGTGTTTGCCACATTGAGCTGCTGATACTTCAGAGTCGAGGAACGATGAATATAGAAAACTAATTTCTGTTTCATACAAGAGGATTCTCCTCTTTGAGGGTTTCAGTTGGTTTCATCACTAATTAACTTCCTCAGTCCCCTTTTGCCTTCTCTCTCAAGTATAAACACGATGTATAATTAACACACACACTCCTACACAAGCTGTCAGAAATCACAAGGCATGCTGCTTCCTCTCCTGCTCTGATGATAATTTACTTGCTAGTTGCTATAAGTGGGAAGCGCTTTTCGCAACCCATCAGAAAATTTACTAGAAAATGCATTTCCTGCAGAAAATGCTTAAAAGCTAAATTGCTAAAGCTAAACTGGATTCCTGGCATAATTGCGTAAGAAGGTGAAGTAGTGAGAAGAGTTGGAAATGTTTTAATTAGTACGACTTTCATTGAAATGTTGAATAATACAGATAATGTATTAAACATTGGAATATTTTAAGGCTAAAAAAAAAAAAAAAAAAATAGTATAGCATGTCCAAAAGCCATAGTATAAATATGTTGAATAAAGATGAAAGTCACTGTATAGTTTATTGAAAAAAGTGATAAAACAGTCCTAGTATAGTATGTCGTAACAAGTCAGAAAAGCATGTTGAATAAAGTGATAAAAGTCACAGTATGTCGAAAAAAGTAAAAAAATAAATAAAAGGGATAGCATAGTATGTCAAAAATAGTGATAAGTGATAAAAAAGTCACAGTATAGTATGTCAAAAAAGTGATAAAAAAGTCATAGTATGTCAAAAATATTCATGGTATAGCATGTCGGAAAAAAGTAATAAAAAAAGTCACAGTATAGTATATCGAAAAGTGAAAGAAAAGTCACAGTGCAGTATTAATCCAACGGTCAGAGTGTTCAGTGCCTATTTGCTGGTGTTAATTGCAGCAGTGAAAACCACTGAGCCCCCGTACCAACAGTCATACCATAATATGTCAAAAAAAGCCATTAAATAGTCATATGTCGAAAAAAGTAATAAAGTAAAATCCTAAAATGTAATAAAAAAAGTCATAGTATATAGTATGTTGAAAAAAGTGATTAAAAATTCATAGTATGGTCTGTCAAAAATAGTAATAGTATAGCATGTCGAAAAAAGTGATAAAAAGTCATACTATGTCAAAAATATTGATAAAGTCATAGTATGAGATGTCGAAAAAAGTGATAAAAAAGTGAAAGTATAGCATGTGAAAAAAGTCCTAGTATAAAAAGTTCATATAGTATGTCGAAAAGTGATAAAAAAAAGTCTTTGTATAGAATGTTGAAAAAAGTGATGAAAAAGTTATAGTATGTCGAAAAAAAGATTAAAAAGTCATAGTATGTCGAACAAAGTGATGAAAAGTCATGGTATAGTATGTCGAAAAAAAGGTCATAAAAAAGTCATAGTATAGTGTGTTGAAAGTCATGAAAAAGTCATAGTATAGCATGTCAAAAATGCTAAAAATGGTCATAGCATGTCGAAAAAAGCGATAAAAAAGTCATATCCTAAAATGTGATAAAAAAAAGTCAGTAGTGTGTTGAAAAAAGTGATAAGTCATAGTATAGTATGTCGAAAAAATTAATAGTATGGCATATAAAAAAAAGTGATAAAAGTATGTTGAAAAACTAAAAAAAAAGTCATTGAATAGTATGTCGAAAATAGTCAAAGTATAGTATGACGGGACAAAAATAATGGTATAGCATGTCGGAAAAGTCATAAAAAAGTTGTATTATGTTAAATTAAATGATAAAAAAAGTCATAGTATAGCATGTCGAAAAAAGTGATAAAAAGTCATAGTATAGTATGACGAAAAAGTGAAAAAAGTCATAGTATAGTATGTCAGAAAAAGTGATACAAAATTCGTATAGAATGTCGAAAAATGTCATAATATAGCATTAAGATTTTCTAATAGCTGAAGGTTTTGTAAATAGTTTCAAGTTTGAATTAAGTCTGCAGGTGAAAGTATGTGGGAGAAGTAGTCTTTAGAAGTGGAAGAAGCCTGAAGAGGATTTAACATTTTGATATTTGAATGGTTTTTGTAGCCGACAGTATGCAGTTGTAATAGGCGACCAAAGATGGTACGGAAAAATCGGATAACAATACTGTGAATGCTGCGGAATCAGCATTCACACAATTAGACATAATGTGGAGAAGTCTCTTCTGAGGGTTTCTTTGAGGTTTCAGACAAAAAGTATCAAAAGGGAAAACAACACTGGCTCGAGACGAAAACCCACACCTAACTCTTTTACAGTTATCGGTTTTTCTATTGGCGGTTCAGTGGCTCAGTGGGTGGACCTGGCTTTGGTTCAGTCTCTTCTGTCTGGTGTTTCAATCTTCTCATGTTTCCACACGCTGCGATGATTAGACCAAAAATATGCAAAGTCCTAAACTGCTCGTATGGAGGAAACTGAGGAGGCATGCTGCGATTGCAGCCTTCACAGTACACTGTAGTACAGAATGAGCCTGTGAATCTTAAAGTGCCCATATTATGAAAAAAAACACTTTTTCTGGGATTTGGGGTGTTCTTTTGTGTCTCTGGTGCTTCCACACACATACACACTTTGAAAGAAATCCGTCCATGCTGTTTTGAGTGAGATACGGTTTCTGAATGTGTCCTGCCTTCAGTCTCCTAGTGAGCTGTTCAAAATCGGCTCGGACTGTGACGTCACAGTCCGAAATTTGCTGGCTAACCACAACCGTTAACTCGTTAGCATGCTAACCGTTAGCATTAGCATGCTAACGCGCTAATCGCGCTAGCATGCTACGTCGTTCTCAATAGCAAAGCACTGCTACAACACACACAAGTTCACCATAATCTACCAAAAGAACTACTTACATGTGCGCCCTCATTTAGAAGAAGTCTCCCAGCTAATCCTGCCTTGTAACTGACCAAAGTTGGAGAAACAGCTTTCTTTTACTGTCTCTAGAGTTAGCTAGCTGACATGATCTACATCTGAACTACTGAGCATGTGCGAGTGCAATCAAAGATAGTACAGAAGAAGAAGAAGATGAAAAGAGGTCTCACTCTGTGGCTAAAACAGAAACCAGGTGAAAAGAGGATCTGCAGCAGTGAGAGAGAGCTGTGCAGTACAACAAAAATATGGTGTTTTTTGAAAATTAAACCATGTAAACCTATTCTGGTACAACCTTAAAATACAGTTATGAACCTGAAAATGAGCATAATATGGGCGCTTTAAAAAGCAAACTAACAAATGGTTAAAGATATTGGTTTATGATGCTCGTGATCCCCAGTTCAAATCACAGAATAGCAAGTATATTCCTAACAGAAATGATGTTAACGTATCCTGCTTCCTGCTTTTCTGCTCCTGTGGCAAGCACTGCACTGTTTTGAACTTCCCCATGAGCCTTAAAGTCATTGACTATAAATCACAATTACAAAGGAAGCCCCCCCGAGTGAATCATTAGGGTGAACTGCAACTAACAGTGTGTATGTGGAGAGGCCAGATAGTTGCTGCTTCAACTGCTGATGCGTCGCTCACAAACACTGCAATTTCTGTAAGAACAGCAAGGGAAAAGGTACATTTACAAAAGGCCAAACAGAGGAAAACACTATTAGAAAAGTAGACCCTCAACAAAATTGACTAAAAGACACTTAATGGGCAACTTGCTGAACAACACTCAACAATTACCATACAGTTGAATCAACTGAATCTCATTCACTATACACCCAAACAATAGCATTGCAAACTTTAACAAATTGCCATTTGCAGTGCTATTGTATTGTAAAGTGTTGTCCATCCACTGTATGTAGGGCCAATGCAGACTTTATTTAAACTTAAAAGGGTGGTTCAGCATTTTGGACATAGGACCTCATTTCCAAGTTAGCCTGTGTGTTATTTATCAGTGGAGACCGTTTAACACTTTTCATCCAATCCTTCCAGTTGCAGAGTTTGCTGGTGCTAGGCTAGCGCAAGTCAACAGTATCTGCTAGCCTGCCACTAAAAACAGTCTTACCTACTTCACAGTAGGCTACACCCGAGGCAAATAAATTATAACGCCAGACTATCAATGTAAATGTCTGTGTTGATAGAATAATATTAGAAATAAAACTATCCTTGCATCTCAATGATCGCATTACATTTTGAGGGACTAGTTTCTCAGCAGTGACGGAATTTTACTTTGCTCCGTTTAGTAGTACTGCACCAAAAAGTAAACAAAGAAACACACTACAGTCGGGACACCTAGTAGTAGTCTAGTACATTGGTATGAATGAAGCATGGTGAAGCATTGGATTAGAAACTAAGGACTAGGCAACATGGTGATTCAGTGTGCATTTTGAAATTGTAAAAATAAACCAAACAGATGGGCACCACAAAGTTTCCACAAATTTCCATTGGGAGATCCAGAAAGAAACCAACTGTCGCTTCTTGCTGCTGGCTTGGACATCAAGGCGGAGACTCTACTCAAGTGGCGAATGTGTAGTGATCATTTTAGACCAGACGACTTTGAAAACCCCCGTAAAAGGACCACAAGTCACTGACAACGAATGCGGTTCCATCCATCTTTCCAGATACACCAACAGCTACTGATGAACAGGTAATAACTTTAGGTAGGCTACTCTAGCTAATAAAGCTAGCTGCTATTGATAGATTGAGACTGACAACGTTAGTGGAGATAACCTTACAGTTCAAAGCATTGTGGAGAGTGCCAACGTTAGCCAACAGTATAGCTACACTCTTGGTAGATACCTGGCTGGGCTAACCGCTAACTTTAGGTAACTTCTGACAGAAAAGTCATGTAAGCTCAGACAGTTTACATGCAAATTGCAGCGGCAGGTAAATAAACTTGTGCGATTGTCGTGGAAACTGGCTTTCTCAGTAGCCTTGGTAATATCACTCTGCCTAACTATTGCAATGCGAGGCAAGGATAGTTTTATTTCTAACATTATTCTATCAACACAGACATTTACATTGATAGTCTGGCATTATAATTTATTTGCCTTGGGTGTACTGTGGAGTAGTGGCAGGCTAGCAGATACTGTTGACTTGCACTAGCCTAGCACCAGCCAACTCTGCAACTGGATGAAAAGCGTTGAAAACAGTCTCCACTGATAAATAACACACAGGCTAACTTGGAAATGAGGTCCTATGTCCAAAATTCTGAACCATCCTGTTTCTTAGTTCAACCGCAATGAATTGCTACCAATAGCTAAAGTCCTAAGAGGTATGACTGTTAATGGTAATTGTTGCATTTGTTTAGATATGCCAAATTGTAATTATATAAGTGATTATTGTTTGTTTTTTTATTAATGAGGATAAATGTTCTACTTTATGTTAAAATATACAACGTTTTACAATTATAAAGAAGCGTGGTTTACTTCATAGGCTGTGTTATTACTATCTGGGTCACATAGTATACAAGATATAACCAAAGATGTACAATATACTGGGATCCATTCAACAGTTACATTTGTTTGAAAAAGTAATAAATATTTGGCTCTATGGGTGGCAATTTAAGTCGGCTGGTTGGTCTGCCCACCACTTGGGTCCAGACTGAAATTATCTCAACAGCTATTGGATGGATTGCCATAATATGTGCTACAAATATCCAGGAAGATAATTCTTTAGTTCAATGTTGAAAGTACAGATTTTCCCAGGATCAAACAGGTCCCGCGAAGTTAGAATACCTCCCACATCTGTTAGAATAGAAATATGTGAGCCAGGTCTTGAACTTTGTTGCTTGGTGAGAGCAAAAAAAAAAAAAGATAGTTTGTCGTAATTTTAGGTACTAGGATTTTACAGCAGTGTCTCACTGAGGTGCCTCAACTCTTAATGGTCTCTCTGATCCCCGGGATAGAGCCTGTGTAAAATATCTATTACTGATGTGATCTAATTTATGAAGAGAGGTTTTAATTTCATCATACATTATAAAATAAAACTCCCTGTGATATGCTATAATCTGCTTAGTTGGTTGATTGATTGACTGGTTTATTGACAGAGTGTAACAGTACCTGTGGTTCTCCACAAACCGAGCCTCCAGGCACCAGCAGGGGTCTAGGTGTGGACCTCCCCTCACTGTCCACAGAGGGCGCCCTCTCACTGCCCCAGGAGTGGGAGCGCTGCATCATGACCTGACGCTGAGTCCTGAGTCCTTTGGGGCTGTTGCTCAACCTTTGTCCTTGACTACTCTCTCCATCCCTACTGCTCCTGCTGTCCCTGGCCAGCTCAGGTGGGCTTTCTTGGACGGAGGGTTCCCTCAGGGACAGGGTCTGGAGCAGACTCCTGGGGGTGTCGTACCACAGTCCGAGCAGGCTGGGAATTTGATACTCCTCACTGTGCATCGGGGATGCACGAGAGCTAGATCTGGAGGCACAAGGGCAGGGGGAGGTAGCAGAACTGTGCTCTAGGTTAAGTGTGGACTGAAAAGGAGGGGGAGGAAGAGCAGGAGTGGGGGGATGAACGGCAGGAGGTGTAGGAGGAGGATGAGGTGGAGCAGGGAGGCTGGCCACGGAGCCAAACTCTCCCTCCCCTCCCTGGCTGGCCATGTCCAGACTTCCTGTATATGAGGAGACACTTCCTGAGTATGATGACTGACTGCCTGTCGCTATCCCGATCCCACTGTCTAATGAGCTCTGGCGCCCGCTGTCATGGAGACATCGAGGATTGAGCTGGGCCGAGGACGGACGCGTCCCAGAGCTTCCCATCACAGCAGCATAAAGCCGGTCATCTGAACTGGTCAAAGCATTTAGCGTGGAGGAGCTTGATGGCGTCTCATTGGAGAGGTGCGGTCTAGATAACGGCTCCACCCAAAATGGAAGTCTGCTTCCATAGCTCGCATCAGATTGGCTGGAGGAGGAGCTGGAGATGCTGCTTTGGTCGTCCCCCGCAACAGATGTGCTGCAGCTGTAAGTGGAAGCTAAGAGGGGGAGAAAGTTATCAGATCCCGATAAAAGGAATTTATTAACCTGCACACAAACACGCACAGAAATGCATTAATCCCTACACACCAACCCCAAAGTTAAACTGTTAAACACACAGAACTTTAATTAATATATACAGCAAATTGTTAATTTGGCTCTGGACAGTAGATATTATGACCCTGTGAAATCAGTTTTCAATTAATTGTTCTCATTAGCTACGGTTCAAGTATTTTGCAGGCCTTTCTATGCAGTGAAGTTGTTTTTCTCCAAACTCTCTAAACTTGAGATAGTCAGCAAAAATGAATCACGGGACCTCTGATCCTGTGAACTTCACATTTATGGCTCATACACACACACGTAATTATGACAAAAACTTTCCCTGAATGGCTTCATCAATATTAATATAGACCAGTGATTAAGCCTTTGTTTGGACACAAGCATGCAATGATGATTCAGAGGTACGTCATGACAAACAGCATCTAAAAGGTCCTAAGATGATGCATCACAGAGTGCTCATGAGTCACATATTGGTTATATAACCGAAGGTGAAGTTACCAGTATAACGTACCTGTGCTGCTTGCAAGGCTGCAATGAGATAACATACTGAGTCTTTTCTCCAGTTCTGATGCCTCCTGGCTGATTTGTTTCTCTGCTGACACTGGGTCAGCATTGGGATCTGCTGTTTATACAGTACAGACACGCACAGACACAAGATGAGCACAAACACACAAGATCTTCAGAGCATGTAAGCAAAGAGAATAAAGACCAGACCCAGGTGGGTCTGGTCTTTATTCTCTTTGCTGACATGAATAATGAAAACACTTTATCTGCCGTCCTCTATTCTAACACAGACCAACTCCTGTCCAAATTGTTCACCTCGTCACATTTTAAAGTAAAAGTTTAACAGCAAAGCTCAGAACTGAAGTATCTGCAGTTTGAGGATCAACAGTCTTCATCGTACTCTAAATAAAAATGTTACTTTGACTGTAGTGCAAATAGTCTTTGGAGGGAATGAATCCACTGCAATTTAAATGGTGTATGTAAATAAAAACCTCTATAGAAATATTTCAATCAAAATTCACATTCACCTTTTTTTTTGAAGGCTAAAGTGTGAAAACAGTGTGCTAGGATGTATTTTTAGAAATACAGAGCTCACAAAACTAGGCCAGAGAACTCATTTGTATCTTAAAACAAATTGGAGAAATTAAGGGAGAAGTCATTAGAGTGCTACTGTATGCATCAGCCTCCTCTTTAAGATGTCTGCCGTGTGTGTGAGTGTGTCTCCAACTGTTATACCCGCTTGTAAATGTAACATCTCCTAGGAGGTTGTAGGCACCTCAACTATCTGTTGGAACATCAATTTAGTGTAAAACCCTGCCAATTACACACTTAATGCCTGCTATATATACATTGTGTGTGTGTGTGTGTGTGTGTGTGTGTGTGTGTGTGTGTGTGTGTGCGCGCTTGTGTGTGTGGGGGTGTCAACAACCTGACCCCTGGATCTCTGCCTCTGGACCGCAGTAGCTAATGCTAACATGTAGATGCCAAGTTTCTTCACTATGCTATGTGAGGTGTCAGCTAACATTTGCTAACGTAGCTGGTCTACGCTAATTATAGCTGCTTAACAGCACTGGATGTGTTAGGGTTAGAGTGGGCCTCAGAGCAAACTGACACAAGTTGCCTCACACTAGAATAAATGTTGTTGCAGTAATTGTTTGCATAATAATCCTGACTTTGCAACATGTGCAAGAGACAAAAACAACTATAGGCTACTTAAGTTATATATTTTTAGTTGTGTACTTACATTAGAGCAATCTCTAATTGTAATCAATGACACGGAGTGTGTCGTTTGCTTGTGTGTCAATGGCGACAAAAACGGTCACCTTTGACCCCTCTAGTTGCTCTTACTTCTGTCAAAACCATAGACTGTTAATATTAATTTTCAAGTCAATGATCAAAACATGGGAAACAGCAGAGGATACGTTCAAGAGTAATTGCAAATCATACGTCACAGAATTATACTCAGTAACACAATTTGATTACATGCCACTTTGCAACACAGTAATTAAGTAGAGACCTAATTTATTGACATCATATTTCATTATCGATCGAGCTTACTACAATGTGCTAGTTGACAAGTGGCTAATGCGTGGTGGCCCAATTGTAGTTAATGTTATAAGAGTAAGTTACAGCAACATTAAACATGGTTAACAGCGCTGGGCTAACCCTAAATTTGCCACATATCGTCAGCTGTAAGTGTAGTCGATTAATCTAATGCCAACGTAGCCAGCTAGAGCACCACAGTCTGTCTACCTGACTCCCGGCGCTAAGAGACTTCAGTCGGTATGAGAGCAGACAACTCGTTAGGTTACGTTCTGTGCAGAGGCTTTGACCACATGAACGGTTTGGGAAGTGGTTTGAATCTACACGGTTTAATTATACATCTATGATCTACACAATTGGATTACTGCAATTCTCTTTTTACTTGCCTCAGTAAATCATCTGTATATTGTTGTGTTTACATCCATGGTTTAGATTGAGACCCCTAGCAGCAAATATTGTATGTTTAAGCTAAAGTAGCAATATCACAATTTGAAAATACTCCATTATAAGTAAGTCATACATTTAAAATCTACTTAAGATGTGTTAGCAACCAAAGTATCAAAAGTGAACATGCTCATGAGGCAGCAGAATGCCCCATCAGTGTAAGATTATTATGTCATGTGATAAGGTTGTTGTTGTTGTTGTTGATGATGTGTTATGTTTTAGAACTTCAGCTAAACAAAAGAACAGAGTTTAGATGTACCAACATGCCTCCTAAAGCCTTGACTGTACTGATAAGGATCTGGTTTACAGCGAGCCATCAATGTGATGAATAAAACAAGCTTTAGGGTTGAGTCCTTCTGCAGAACAAGATTGCAAGTAGAGAACTCCCTGATAGATTATTCTACTGAGACCGACAGACAGGAAAGTTAAAATATATCAGTATTATGGAAATAGATTGGAAAACTGGGTCCAGGTGAATATTATACTTTTAAATGATAACTGACTCTGCAAAATGTGTTAAGCGCAGTTTGATATTGGCAGTAGCTAATAGAATTGAAGGTCAAAAGGAGTTACTTTAAACTTCTCTCCATGTTGGCATCAATTCTCCATCTAGTTCACCTAAAGCATTAACAAAGTTAAAAAAATGCATATGTCCAAAGCCACTGTACCACAGGGAGGTGGGCTTGTCTCCGTGTCTACTCAGAGGTATTGCAGATTTGTCAGATCCTTGGTATGTGCCCTGTATAACTTTTCTCTTTCCAACTCTCTGTCGACATATTTGTGGTCTCAGAAATTCCTGTGAAGTTAGCAGTACGTTACAATAGCACACAAGTCACACACAAGGCATGACCCCTTAATCCATGCGGTGACCCTTGGGGCTTTAAGCATGTGGTGTTTCCGTTTGCATGGCGCCTGACAAATGCTAAACATGGACACTAAACAAGGCTGTAAACCTTTATAATGGAAGTCACAGTTACATACTACTGTGATTGATTGTTTTAGCTCAGAACAGTGATTGCAAGCATATTGTATTTTTTGAAAAAGCGTATGTGTGTGTGTGTGTGTGTGTGTGTGTGTGTGTGTGTGTGTGTGTGTGTGTGTGTGTGTGTGTGTGTTGACCTGGCAGGACAGGGCGCAGGCCATGAGGGGTCCTGCTGGGGGTGATGCCCCTGACGATGCAGTCAAACAGCAAACTGATGCGCTCTCCTTCTGAACAGGACAAGAAGAAAACCCCAGCCCCTGGAAGATGGAAGGGGAGAACACGGACAGCACCAACAATGAGAGACATGCGTATATAATGGATGACTCAAAAAAATTTAGAGTTTAACCAACAGTTGAGAAAAAGAAAAATTAAACAGAATGAAGCAGTAGTAATAGGTATGGCAAATGGCAGAGTTAAGTAAAAAATACTGTAGTAAATTGTGAAATGTAGAGTAAAAAATCATTTTTGAGTAAGGTCAAACAATATTCAGTGAAGTTCAGAAGCCTGTTTTAAGGGCAATGCTGTTCTTTGCAGCAGCAACCACCCTTTCTTCAAAAGGTTAAATAAAAGGTCTCTCAATTCATTCCTCATAGTCCAGTCAAGCCCACAATCACAAGGCAAGCAAAAAAAATAATATATATATATATATATCATGAAACATCAAAATGTGACATTGCTGAGATACTGAAAAAACAGACACAAAGTAAGCCATTACTCAGGGGTTGGGTAAACAAATCATATTTGTTCTTATGGAACAGAGTTTGCAGATACTATAATAGAAAAAAACAGCTGAGAAAGTAGAGCAGAAAATTGAGTTTCTTTGCTTTGAATATAATTTCAAACAAAAGATTTAAAAAACTGCTGAAAATATATAATAATAATAATAATAATAATAATAATAATAATAATAATAATACTAGTAATTTTTTAGTTTTAAAACCCAAACAAAATGTAATACTTGGGTGAAGGTAAAGTATATATCTATCAAACTAGAAGGTTATATTTTACTTACTCCTATTTAGTATGTGTTCAATGCTATTAAAATGTGCTCTCAGAGCACCATTTAGTTCCTAAAGCTGAATCATCACTGGAAATTAAATGAAACCTGCAATGTATTTTATAGTAGTTTCTGAGTCAGTGGAAATGCTGGAGCTGCTAATTAACTCCCCTGGGGTCTCATTTATAAACGTGGCGTACGCACAAAACGGGGCTGAAAATGTGCGTACGCCACATACCACGCAAAGGTTGTGATTTATAAAAAACAAACTTGACGGGAGAATGTGCGGTCCTCCACGCTAACTCTGACCCATTGGAGACAAAATAGGAATTGGCAGATGGTGTTCACAACGGGAGAAGATGCACTATGAAAATACCATCACGGATAATATCAGTGTAAAGCTTTTCGGGTGAGATTATGCTTTATTGAAAGCCAGGATTTTACATAGACATTATTTTACGCTAACGCTACAAAACACTAAAAAGAAAAAAACAACAATTCAAAAGATATTCTAATTTCAACTCCAAATCTATCTGAACAGATTGAGGGACGTTTTAGAAGTTGACATAGCCCAAACCATAAACACAATCACAGTCATAGATACAGGGGTTGAACAAAATAATAGAAACAATACAATCTAGTGCAATCCTTGACATTAGTCAAACAATAAATACCACCTTTATGAATCCACAGTGTTGTCAAGTAAGACAGAAAGGTGTTCAACTTAGGTAAGCTACAAGGTTACAAACCATGTGGGAGCCCTATTTTAGCCCTTCAGACAAAAAGAAAACAAACTCCGGGCCTGGAAGTGAACACTTAATGGATCATTGTTAAAAAATACTATAGACATTTCTTAGACTGTGGTTTGGATTGTATTTCATTCTAAGGCCTTTACTAAACACATGAACCACCACCAATTTATTAAAAACGATGCTATGTGAGCCTTGAGAGTGAACCAAAACAGAGTAAAATTGTGGGCTGGAATACAAAAACAATGATCTGAAGGTGCTTAAAAGCTCAGTAGAGTCAGGGAGAACTGCAGACTCCAGACATATAGCACCAGATATAGAAAAGATATAAGAAAAAAAATAAAAATAAATGCAAATATTGATTATCGCCACTTTTAAGTCTCCCGGGGCATGATTGTGAGTATAAAATGAAGAATCTTCTGCTCTAGATGAATATGGAGAACTACTATAATGACACTGTAAGGCAAAATTGCTGCAGGATACTCTGACACTTTATTATCTCAGGATAAACCTCTTAAGATGAATCATCTAGTTTTTAAGGGGAAAACGTCCCACGTGCATCGACATACTACTGTACTACATTATGAGGTGCGAGTGTGTTTATGCCCACTGAGGGATATGGAAAGACTGCTGACATAGCATGTCAGCTTAAAATTGCTTTTATCTAGAACACAAAGCTTGACGGAACATCTAACCTCTGCAGAGGATCGTGTGTGTGTGTGTGTGTGTGTGTGTGTGTGCGTGTGTGTGTGTGTGTGTGTATGTGTGTATGTGTGTGGTCAGCAGGAATGCTTATGGACCTGATAAGCCAGAAAATGTTCATCTAGCTAAGACACCGCTCTGCGCCAAACATAATCAATTACAGAACACCATGGCCTCATTATCTGGAGTACTGATCTCACTATGTACTGATTCACAGTGCTACACCGTGCGCATATAATGGTGCAACCAAAGGCACACGTCCAACAGACATCCATGAAGACCCCAGCTCAACTGATTACTGTCTAGTAAAAGGCTTTGCACAGCACAACTGCCCACTGTGCCACAGGAGTGGTTAGTTGGCTGTCAGGCAGTGTGTATGTGTCTTCTACTCTGCAGCCAGAAATCTTATCGTCCGAGGCACAGCTGACTTTCAAAGTGCAGCTGCAGCAAAGAGCCCAGTGGCAGTCAAGGGTAAAATATTTTTATACACAGCAGCATTAGATGACCGAGGGCCCCCCTTACTGATTTGCTGAAGCGAAAAGGCCTCAAGGGAAATTAGGGAGCAGAGAGGGTAAAGGAGTTATTTTATCAGATGTTGGATTAAAGTAAAGTGCTCAAAAAGTGCAACCTAATATTAGCCAGTAATTGTTCTGCACCATTTGCACAGATCATGGTCCGATATAAATATGTTCTAGTATTTTGTACTTTTCAAGCATACCAATGCACTGTGTGTTACTGAAGAGATTCTTGTGCTCTCCCAAATTCCAAGATTTTCTTTGCAGCACATCAGTGTGTTTCTCTTTACAGTATTTTAATGTTTCTGCATGATTTACAAGTACCCAAATTGTATTGTGGTATTTGCACACAGCAGCTGACTCCAGGATAGACTTTACAATGCTACTACAGCATCTTAGCCATGTTACACTGCGGTTGCTTCAATATAAGTGCACATAAACACTCAGCGTGTAATAGCCCCAAATATAGTCTGCTTTGGATGAAACCAGACAAAACAACATAATATCACTGCTGAGCACTGGTATGTCTGACATGTACTCACCAAATACAAATAAACACGTACAAATGTAAACCAACACTCAGCTTTACCTTGCACTCATGCAAGGAATGTGACTTGCCGATTTGACTCTTACATGTTTCTGTCACTCTGTTTCTGCACCAATGCCAAGAGAGCCTCTCTCTACTTCCCCAGTGGCTGCTGGGTAATATGCAGATGAAGTGAAGGAGAAAACTGCCATTAGCTGTCCAGCCTGTGATTGGCTGAGTGACCACTACAGGGGAGGCTGGTATTTATAGACATTGCCTATCAGAACACTGAAACCAGAGCCTGGGCCCTCATGGTTATTCCTGTAGGAGCCATGAGACTGTTTGCGGACACACACACACACACACACACACACACACACACACACACACACACACACACACACGAACTTTCCCTCAAAACTAACACACCTCTAAAACAAAATGTCAGCAAGGAGATAGTTTACACTATACAGGAGGTAGTAAAACAAATATTTCCAGGTATCTTAATAAAATCGGGAACACAGCAGTTGTTGCCAAGTGTCCCTACAATAAATTAACACTGTCTGATTTAACTCTTATCTTGCTGTCGATGACACACACACGCACGCACGCACGCCTTTCATTCTTCACATTCATGCCGACATCAACGGGACATTCGGAGGATACCTAAACCCTGGCAACCACACAAACACACACCACACTATTTGGTGGGCAGGCGTACAGAGTGGTGGGTTCATACATACAAAGTAATTTCTTATGTGGATAAAGTTACTCTATAAACACCTGGAATAAATCACAGGTTTTTATGTGAGTCTGTTAGTGTTAAATGACAGATCTATCAATCTGTACGCACTAGAGAGAAATGAAAAAAGGGAAGCACTTTAAAAAGTGTAATTTAGACATCTATGCTGCAGTGGTTGTATATCACATGGACAAAGTTACTGGTCCAGTGAGTTCTTGGTTGGTTAAACTTTAAAGTTCACTCACTCTTACACTGAACATCAGTCTCCAATGGTTGAATAATTCTTATGGATTTTGTGACAGCGTACCGCCCCATGAACGACTCTTTTGGTATATTACAGAGCCAAGACAAAACTATCAGAAGGGCGGGGCCACAGACAGCCCCATGGATTTATCAATGCACAGCACAGTAAGGCGAATGATATTTCAGAGCCATGGTCAGGCTATAGATTCTAACTTGCATAAACCTCAGTGAGATTGGGGATCAATGAGTCAGGCAGACTAGACATATTCAACTAAGAACCCCTGTGCCCCAGCCATCGCTGTGTTATTAGGGGATGAAGATGAGGGATGAAGGGTTAACAAGGGGCATGCATTTTGGTCATTTTGCTATCAAGGGGAGTGGCATCTCCCCCTTAAATCTCCTACTGGTTGAGGGTATCTTTTAGGTATAATCTTTAATTCATACAGGAAACAAGCAACTTAAATATCATTCTTCATTGAGTAGAAAATATATTTATTCAACTTGTTGTTGTGTTTCCTGTTGTGTTGTCTGCTTTGCAAGATAAATACAAAATCTATATGCACATGTAAAAAGACCAACAGTGTTGGCTTAGGAGGTTTAAATCACACTGCTTATGCAAAATGCAACATGTCTTGTCATTGGTGCTTCCAATGATGGATTGAATATTGGTGTAAAATGGGAACATAGAAAGAAGCTCTTTGATTCTGAGGGACAGACATCTTAAATTCCTGTGGACTTTTTCCCTCATTAAACTCTACTGTAGCTCTGGCAGAAATTGCCCTGAATTTATGTCATCTAGGTTCAGTCAGTTACCCACAAATAAGACAACAGAGCCAGCGATGTGACTATACACTGCCCATAGCGGTTATTCAGCTATTAGTGTTAAAAGTGTCGCCCTTTTTGGCTGCATGCCACAGTGTCTAAATTCACACAGCAGTAAACCTTCCTCAGTCCAGGAGCTACTCACAGTACCCGCAGCGAGTCCCGCCCTCGAACACGAAGCCATTTGGCACCGCACCATATCGACGCAACGCCGACAACTTCCAGTGGCCAATGACGACAGGAGGGACGCCTCTGGTGAGTACCAATAGGTTGTTGCACAGGTGGAGGGAGGCGGGGCCGCTTTCCAGTTTGGTTCCCGGCTCGACATTTACACTGAACCTGTGGACTGAAGGAGAAAAAGAGAGACAGAGTTGAGAAGAAATTATCACTCACACACACCACACACACACACACACACACACAAACACACACACACACGAGGGTGAACATAAAAAACTAACTAAAAGGGCATATCACACACACAAGCACATGAACACTCATGTACAGTGTTGCGGTAATGATGATTAAGCAGTTCTTTAAGTTCTTTAAGTGGCTGCAATTTGTCAACGCTCAGTTTGTACAGATGGCACTTTCTCCAAGGTGCCAAGGTGTGTCGCTCCCTCTCGCAGCCAAACACATACTGTATAGGGTCACATATAGTATACACATACATTATATCTATGTACAGTATGTGCCCATACAGTACGGCACAATTAGTGGGGCTTTTTAAACAAGTTATAGTTACAGGAAAAACGTGAATTAGTACAAAATAAATTTAAAAAAATAAATTTAGAAAGCACTTGAAAAACGGTTTTAGGTAGTTCACTTCTTTTCACCTTCAACAGACTGCTGAACAGGCTGAAGGGCTCTCTGCCTGAGCACCTCTGGGTGCAGTCTGGCTTGCTAAACATTCAAAGATGTAGCTGAAGGCAGCATCGTGCAGGTGTGTTGGTTTACTAATCTGAAGCAGGTGTTTTTCTAGCATAATGAAATTATGTTAAACCAAAGGCTGTCTTCAAGGTAGGGAATCAGGATGCTTTGGAAAATGTTAACAGCAATGTAAAGTATTCATAATTTGCAAGAAGGGTAAGTTGAGGTGAAATGGTTTCAATATTTGGCTAGCAGCATTGTGGACAAACTGCAGGCATGATAACGACTTTTGTTGGGTAAAGAGAGCTGTAGTAATCTTCAAGAGGATACAAAGATAATTGTGGATACGTTTAGAACTATTCTCAGCCACAGAAAAGACAGCTCCAAATCCTGTGTTTTAATAGTTACATTGTGATTCTTAGCAGTGGGTTTTGCATTGTAAAATAAAATATTTAATGTGCTGTGGATTTTATTTTAACAGTCAGAAGACAGGAAAGAACAGAGTTGCTGTTATTAAGCTGGAAAATGTTCTCCAACATGCATCAGCAAAACTGCAGTTTATGGGTTTCAAAGAGAGACGAAATGATGAGACATTCACATAGCGACGGAAGAACAGAATGCTTGTGGATAATATGATTATGGGGTTGGATGGAGCCTCGAAAATATCCTGCACGTGATATTTTGGAAAGAGGGGGAAGAAAAAGTACCTGTTCAGAAAAATGTTTAGAAATACTGATAGTACTGCACAAAATGCCTTATTTAATACTGGCTGGAGAGTACAACTACAAATCAGGCTGGATTTATTGATATGTTATTACAATTCATGATAATAGCGAGGATATTTAAGACAAATTTTAAAAAGAAAGTTTGGACAGAGGTAAAAGTAATTTCTGAGAGGTCCAAGTTAGAATTCTTAGATTGACTACAGTAAACTTGAATCGGAAGCCAGAGTTTTTAACAATCGATGAAATGCTTGTGGTTTAAGACTTCTTTAAGCTGTTTGGCTGGGACTGTGTTAAGAGAGTAGGTGGATGAGATCAAATGAACGGGTGGACCGAATTTAGTGGGGTAATAGGCACCAGAAAAAAGGTGGACTTGTTTTACTCTTCTTTCAAACACGTTATTGTGCAGAGGACGCCTCTAAAGGCTAACTAGAGGGGCAACAATAAAAATGACCCTTCAGTTGTAATATTTCTTAAAACGTTGCTTCTAACCACATTACTACCTACTCTATCTGTAAAGTGTCTCGAGATAACTCTTGTTATGATTTGATACTATAAATAAAATTGAATTACACTTAGAACAGGGGTCTTCAACGTTTTTTAAGCCAAGGACCCCTTAACTGAAAGAGAGACGGAGCAGGGACCCCCTACTATATATTATGTATAAAATGAAGTTGCATATTAAACTCGGCCTACGATAACGTGTGGGCGTTCTATACATAGCTTTTTTTGCATACTAAGTTTTGAAATTGGCTAATAATTGTTGGCATGGTTTTATAAATCATGTTTTAATGTTAAACATAAAGTACATGTGGCACAGTGAACCCTTAGGATGAACTGTATCTGTGGATGGTCTTAGTGACTACCTTACCTATAGGCCAGTAAGCAGTGGGGATTTATATTTGCTAATAATATGTTGGATTTGTGTTTACTGATGTTAATTTTTGAAAAAACTTAAATTAACAATCATTTTGAGGCCCCCCCTGCATTGACTCTGAGGACCCCCCAGGGGTCCCAGAACCCCTGTTGAAGATCCCTGACTTAGAATAATACGTAAATCTCAAAAGTTCACACAGTTCACGTATATACGTAAATGGGATTCAGTGTCCTTTGTCATTCTCCTTTTATCCTCAGCTAACCACTTTTCTCTGAAAAGTTGTGAAATTGAGATAGCAGATTTTGCAGATAGAGAATGACCACAGTGATGGAGTGATGGTCTGTGTAAATCCACTTGTCATCTCTTTGATCCCCTCGAGCAAATTTGGCCAACCAAATTACAAAAGGACTTAGGATATTTTTACTGTGCATCAACCACATTCAGGCTTTAAATGTTTTTTTAATGTTCAGGGCAATAAGAACTGGGTCACGGAGCATCTGATGTCACTTAAGTAATATTTTAGATACTAATGCTGAATAAGTCACTCCTTGAAACAGTGTAGTTAGTACTGCTAATCCACAAAAACAACTGCCTCTTCAGCTTTTTAAAAGGTCCTCTTTGGATGCTTTTATATAGACCTTAGTGGTGCCCTAATACTGTATCTGAAGTCTCTTTTATATAGACCTTAGTGGTGCCCTAATACTGTATCTGAAGTCTCTTTTATATAGACCTTAGTGGTGCCCTAATACTGTATCTGAAGTCTCTTTTATATAGACCTTAGTGGTCCCCTAATACTGTATCTGAAGTCTCTTTTATATAGACCTTAGTGGTGCCCTAATACTGTATCTGAAGTCTCTTTTATATAGACCTTAGTGGTGCCCTAATACTGTATCTGAAGTCTCTTTTATATAGACCTTAGTGGTGCCCTAATACTGTATCTGAAGTCTCTTTTATATAGACCTTAGTGGTGCCCTAATACTGTATCTGAAGTCTCTTTTATATAGACCTTAGTTGTGCCCTAATACTGTATCTGAAGTCTCTTTCCCAAAATTCAGCCTTGGTGCAGAATTACAGCCACTAGAGCCAGTCCCACAATGAGCTTTCCTTAGGATGTGCCATTTCTGTGTCTGTAGCTATTGAGGAGGAGAGGAGGGGGGGGCGGCCTTGACCAACTGCCACTTTGCTCGTTTGAAAGCCATGAAAGCCAGAGAGCTATGAGCTCATAAGGAGCAAGATTCCAGATCAGCCCATCTGAGCTTTCATTTTCTCAACGGGGGGACCACAGGCAGGCTGGGGGAACGCACATTAAATAAATATAAAAAAAAACTCACAAAGTGACATTTTCATGCCATGGGACCTTTAAGAAACTTTGAGATCCTTGCTTCTGCTACTTAAAACAAAACACACAAACTAACCTGATATAAAACTAGCTGAATTTCTTGATGTGTGGAATCCAACTGCAGCTTAGTAAACTAACTTTCCTCTTCAGTACATACATCATCCACATATCACTCAAGACCGTGACATATACACAAGGTCCAACCACTGACCCTCTCCCAGGCTGTAGCGGACGCGGGCATCCCAGGCCAGCAGGG
The DNA here is from genome assembly GCF_010015445.1 of Perca fluviatilis. NCBI lineage: Eukaryota > Metazoa > Chordata > Actinopteri > Perciformes > Percidae > Perca > Perca fluviatilis. The sequence continues at coordinate 35,396,448 of NC_053112.1, forward strand.
CGTCTCGGCTGTTGAAGCCCAGGACCAGCGTGTGTGCCAGACAGAGGATGGAGAGGGTGTAGGATACCCCGTCATATCCGGGCCCTGGCTCTACACCACAGATACCCTGGGGTGAAAAAAAATAAATAAATTAAAAAAAATATAGTAAATTACACTGAGAATTTAGATTGTATTACTAATATTCTCTTTAATGCTGTATTCGTTTTATTATCTCAAGGGAAATAGTCGTATCAGCCTCAATCAAAAGAGTTGTCTCCCTCCTGATTGAGGCCAGGTGGATTTGTCAGTTTAAGGAAGTGGTCCTCTTTGTTTAATGCCGTTTCCTGTTTTTACCTCAAGTCCTTATCCATCCATGTGGCTGTGACATTATTTGGTCTATCCCCTTGTACATGCAATAGCAGTAGAAAGCCTGAGGTATGTGATGCAACGACACCAAAGAGCTGTAATAAAGCTGCCACCGGTGTGTTTCACCTGCACTGAGATCAGAAGCAGCGAGGCTGCTGCAGCTGAACATACCTCCAGAGTTACATTGAGCCTCTCCTTCTGGTTGCTGCCCTTCTCCTTCCCTTTCTTCTTCTCCTTATACACCAGCAGAGACAGACAGTCTAATGCAGAGACACACAGAGTGAGGAGCTTTAAACACAGACAGCCTTAAAAAGTCAATTCTGTGCTTAATAGCAGAATAACAACAGATTCACTTTTTTGTAATCTCCGCTGCGTGTCTTGTCTGTGTTTATGGCACAGCTGTCATAACAAATCCTAAAACAATGAACTGATCCACTGGCACAGCTGATCACACACACACACACACACACACACACACACACACACACACACACACACACACACACACACACACACACACACACACACACACACACACACACACACACACACACACACACACGTATGGTGAGGGGAACAGTGTGTCTCAAGTGAAACTCAACTCTGTTTTGAGACATGCTGTCTTCATTTTCTGCCCAGCTTGAAGAGAGAAACCTCGGTTACACTGTGGCAATGTCACAATATTAGCTGGAAATCTTTCAAAAGAAAAGTTACCTGAAATCCAACTGGCACTAAAATCCCTTAAGATTTCATTTAATATCCAGACTTATTTGTAGGGGACATACATCGCTCATTTGTCTGCAGTCTGCACCCTTTAAAAGACGTATTTAGTCAATTATATAAACTCAGTCGATCAATTCAGCTGTTGTATTGCGTGATATACCCACGTGTTGACGTTGATATGTTGCGCTATGCGCTCCTGTGGCGCACGGCCAATTCACAAGTTGTGAGAAAAGCAGAGAACTGCAGAAAAGCAGATATTAGTGCTAAATGATGCGGATGTATTTTTTTTTGTCGCTGTATAAATGTGCACATTTTCAATGGGAATAGTAAAAGGATTGTAAAAATGAAAGCGGGTTGCCACATACCTGCGACAGGAGAGGGCTTCCGAAGAACGACGCACCGAGTCTTCCACTGTGGAGAAGTTTGTAAAGAATCAATAAATGACAAAGCATATTCCTGTAGTTGACCCTGAAAGTATAAAAATACATTTTAAAGTTTAAATATAAGAGGAATATTGGAGAAATTAACCTTTTTTCCATCTCTGAACTTGACTTGTCCGTCCGCGACAATTGTATCCGTCATCTTCTGACATGGTTCCGAGCAGCTGTGTGTGTGTGTGTGTGTGTGTGTGTGTGTGTGTGTGTGTGTGTGTGTGTGTGTGTGTGTGTGTGTGTGTGTGTTACTCTCCCCCAGTCCACCGACAGAGAGGGCGGTCACTTTTCAAAATAGCATTTACAGTCCAAGCCCCGCCGGCACACTGCACACTCTCCCCGAATATCAGACCACCGGGGCGGGGAGAGAAACCAGCCTCCCACCGCGGGGTTCTGCCAAGTTAGTACAGCTGTCATCCGGCGTCAAGTGCTTATTGTTTACAATGTCGCTAATTCGATTAAAAGTGCATAACTCGCGCACCTTTCACTAACTCATGAAGCTGGCTCTGAGCCGGGTGTTAGACAGGGATTCAGGTTGCCTTAATGCTAATCAGTGGAGCCTCAGCTCGGTCTGTGGAAAGCCGGTTTAATCTGGAAAAGGGGGCGCGAGAGTAATGCCAATCAATAGATGTAAAACGAGTAATTTATCTTAAAATCCGCAACAATAAATAAATGATATGAGATTACTTGTCAAGAAAATACTTTATTATGTGAACATATGTCCCATATGTCCACTGAATGAGCACATCCTGAGGGCAAAAGTGGAATAGAGCAGTCCTGCTGGTTTTACTGATTCACTGTTGTCTCAGAGGTCCATTGTGATAAAAATCCTTGCGTTGCTCTTAGGCACTTGACTCAGGACTGGATGTTTTCAGGGTGGTATTACCTCCAGGGCCTCTGTAAGTTCAGGGGCAATTAACAGGAGAATGTCATCAACTAGCTGGTGCCAGGAACACTTATCTCGGAGTCTGGCCGTTATTATGTTATCCAAAGAAATGCAGACAGCTGACAATGTTTCAGGGTTCCCTTTTCAAAATGTCCATATTTAATTGTAATGCAGGTGGTTGACATACTGAGTTTGTGAAAACAAGATGTATAATGTCTTCTGCTGGCTCTGGAGGAGTTTGGTCAAGACTGAGAAAATAACCCTGATGATGTCATCATGGCAGGGATGGCCTAATGCAAGATGCTGTTAAGTTGCATTATGGGGAAACGTATGTTCCAACATGAGGACTGAAAGAATATTTCAGCCTCTGCTGCTGTTTGCAAGTTTTCCAACTTTATGGAAAAGCAAATACTGAATCCTTGAAGTGACACTTTAATTTAATTTACAGATTTACAACCTACAGAGCCAAAAAACTACTGGTGTTACAAGTAGGCTATTCTCCTGCATGGGCACAACTTCAGCTAGGCCAGGAAGTGCTTTGCTGTGTCCCAATTCTTTGTTACACATTCTGTATAGGAATTCTGTAGATGCTGTTTTTGCAGTTAATATAGGCTACAACATATTAATAAAGTTATCTTTCAAAATCTGAGCAGACATCAATCAGCTTGTGACTTTGTAATGCCTTCACAATTTGACTGCTAAATAAGATTTCATTGTTTTGGGGGTTTTCTGTAATGGGCATTTTCAACTAAACATGCCTTATCTTTTATAAGGCAAAATGTTTTGTTTGTAATAATAGCTGTGAAACTGAGTGGAGTAAAAAGTACAATATTTTCCTCTGAAATGTAATGGAGTAAGAGTACAAAGTAGCATTCAATGTCCAAAACAAGTCCCTCAAAATTGCACAGTAACTTGTGTGAACACATGACTTTCCACCCCTGCACAGTACAGTTAGAATGATGTAGTATGGAACTGGGACACAGCATTAGATTAATCTCAGCCTGTTATCTTCTAATAGCAGCCCTCGGTATACAGTCTGGGAGCAGCTGGTCAGTTGTCACTGAGCCCTTTGCCTCAACTTGAAAGCTAGACAGATGTTCCAGCTGCTGCAGACACAATCAGTGTGGTCAGAGTCACATAGACGACGTCAGCGGGCCAGGCACTCCGTGGAGCAGCTAAACATCAGGCTACTCAAACAAAGGTTGCTTTCCATTTACTCCGGTCTATCTGCCCCTTGCCTTCACTCTGCTCCAACGGTCTCTTGGCTTTGACCATAGAGGGCAAGTCTGAAGTCTGGTACACTGCAGACCTCATCCTGCTGCCACGGCAATGCAGCTCCAAGGCCACACCCTCCCACTTCCTGTCCAGCTCTGAACCCTGGGAGCCCCTTAGGTCTCGGGACCCTCGGCCGGTTTGCTTGCTGTCTTCTGGGATAGTAGTCCCGATTTCGTCCAAATCCAAGGCTCGTTTTGGGGTCGAGTGGTTAGAGCGGGACGAAGGTGATTTTGATTTGCGACGCGAGCGAAGAGGAGGCCGTGGTGGAGGAATAGGAGGAGGAGAAGGAGAGGGAGGGATGGGCTTGGAAGATGTTTTTCTTCTGGGCATTTTGAAACCACCACCTCCTCCTCCTCCTCCTCCTCTTACTTACCCTGTCCATGGAATATCTTTTTGGACTTAGAAAAGGGTAAAAAAGAAAAGCAAGAGACAAAAAACACAGCAGCACTGCACCAGCACTGCAAACCGTACACATGCCAGAAACACGCACAGAAAACACAAAATATGAGCAAAATGTTCTGCATTGGTTGGCAAAGGTCTGTGGTGCAAGAAGTAAAATTACAAAAGAAAAACACCATATTATGAACTAAAGCTACAGAACATGTTTATCTCTCTTTATGTGAAGAAGAGAAATTAAGATTATTCACATTCTTTTAAATTCAAATGAAATATTACAGCCATGACCCTCCTGTAGCCAAATCAATACCAGAAGCAGAATTCTCAGAAGACAATTTAACAGAAAGCCAACTACTAAGGATACAAAATTATAAAAATAGTAAAAAGAATAAAAAATGATAAGGACGAATAAAAAGATAATAAAATGCGACATCACATACTTAAAATATTTTAAGAAGTGTAATATTTTTTTTTTTAAATGCCTGTATGAATGCCACTGTCGTCCGACCCAATGCTATCCAGACTGAAATATCTGTTGGATCGATTGGCTTGAAATCTTCAGACAGGATGAGCTGTACTAATAACGTGGTGATGCCTTCATTTTGACATAACCATCATCCTCCTAAGCTCTTAATTTGTTTATTGCTAATTAGCACATGCTAGCATGCCAAGCTAAAATAACAACAAAAACACTCTAAACTAGAAAACGTGGTTAACACTGTGTAACGTCACTAACATCAGCATGTTAGCAGGCTGTTGTTAGCATTTAGCTCAAAGCCTCGCTGGGCGTAAGTGACCTCACAACATGGCTGTAGGGGAATGTACAGTATACAGTTAGTACAAAGTCGTCCTACTTACCAACTGCAAGTAAGATGACTTGTTACAAGAGTTCAAAAATGTTTTTTGTTTTTTTTAGATTTAAAACAGAGTAGGCTACGAATAAACATCTCAAAGACGCTACACCCTCGGTCTACAGGTGTTTCCACTTATTGCCTGATGAGACCTCTGTGTGGGCGTAGATGGTTGACATCTCCATCACTTCTATGTTAGCGTTGTAGGGACAAATTAACCTTTACATTCTATACCTTTATTTTTTATTAAATACACCTGCGTGGGTGTGCAGAGCCATAATGATTGTACAAAAAAAACATAATGTCATTAGCCTACTATTTTATTTCTAATTTTTTAATTTATATTATTATATATATTTAAATAAAAAATTTTTTTAAATGGAAAAAAAAAATTTTTTTTTTTTTTTATATATATATATATATATATATATATATATATATTTTTTATATATATATATATATACATACATACATACATACATACATACATACATATATATATATACACATACACACATATACATATATATATACACATATATATATTTATATATTTAGCTCAGTTTAGAAAATGTTTCCTTCTCTTTCATCCCGTTCCTCTCTTTCCACCACTGTCTATGTTCCTTCTCTTACCAGCAGATGGAGCCATTTGAGATGAGAAGCGCTGCTGATGCACTTAAGAGGCAATTATTTTGTTGGCCAGTGGACAATGGCATCGGTCCTAGCAAGAGCCAGTGAATTGAGGCACCAATGCCAAAACTGTATTCATACAACAGCTTCTGCTAACCAGGTTTTCCCATGCAATTACAGCAACAATTAACTCTGTGGGTCCTTCGGCATGAAAACAAGAATCAGACCGAGAGATTGGTTTATGTTGAAGAACTCTCAGCACTTCCTTGATATTCAAGTCATGCTTTTCAACAAGATTTGACTAAATTGGGTTTAACCAAATTAATCTTATGGTCTACATAAAGGAGACAACTTCCACTATCCACTGTCCTAATCTAGATACAGATCCTTGTTTTTTTTCCCCCTTTCCTATCTATTTTCCCCGACAGTCTTCTGGTGAACACTTAAAAAATCCCACAGATGTGGCCGGGTTGGTTCAGTGGGTAGAGCAGGCGCACATATACTCAGAGGTTTATGCCTCGATGCAGATCTCACCGCTCCGTGTTTGTAGGTGAGCACGAGCATGTATAGTGAAGTGGAAATGAGTATGTGTGTGTGAGTGAGAGAGAGGAGGAGGAAGAAACAGAAGCTAGTTTTGTTTGTGGGCTACCAAAGAGCCCAGCATGACAAAGCTTGACTAACAAGGCATTGAGCAGAGGGGAACCCATGCATAGCTAATAGCCTAGTCCCCCCAAAAGGCTTTGTACACTGAAACAAAAGCCCAGTCCACGCACACACACACGCACACACACACACACACACACACACACACACACACACACACACACACACACACACACACACACACACACACACACACACACACACACACACAGAAGAGGCAATAGAGAGAGATGGAGAGGAATATTAAGTAAGATAGGATAGAGGTTGTACAGAGGGAGTGAGACGGTCAGAGGAAAAAATAAATAAAGTGAAGAATCTCTTAGCTGGTCATTTGAACTAGGATAGCTGTTGGTCAATTTCAGAATAAGACATTGAAGGTCTGATAACCATGAGATACATTAAATATAGCTATTTAAAACTATTTACAAGGTAACTAGTAACTAAAGCTGTCAGATACGTTTTAGTTCACTCTGGAACGTAGTGGAGAAAAAGTAGAAAGTATAACACAAAATGGGAATACCGGTTCTGAAGTACAGTTTTGAGGTACTTGAACTTTGCTCTGCGTAACAAGTATAGTTTCATTTAACCACTGGTTATCCCCATGGTGTTTGACATTACAAATCAGCATATGAAGATGCATATAAATACTTAGATGAAAACATGCATGTAATGCCTGATACCAGAGCTGCGCCTCCATGCACAGAACAAATTATGGGGCCCACACACATACACAACACTCATAACAGATGAAGTGAGGAGAATAAACGGATATTATTGAAAGTCTTAGGAAAAGGAAGGAGGCCGCTCACATGAGGCTCTGCAGAGTTCAACCTCTAAAACATTTATTTGATCTATTTACAGACAGTACAGTCAACTGAAAAGAAGAGACAAGAATTGATTTCTGTTGTGACACAACTGAAGAAACAACATGGCTGCATTGCAGTTCAACAATGACTACAGCGATAAGGTGAATTCACAAAGTTGACTATATACAAATTAATACTTTTAACTGACAGATTGTAAAAATGGATGTGGGATAACTTAATCACTTCTTGAGAATATAGTACAGGATAAAGTAAGTGAAACCTTTAAATAGTGAAACGGTTTGACTTGTTAGTCCAAATTTGTCCAGCTTAAACCCTGCAGGGAAAGACAGTTCGGAATACTGTTGGAATTGCTAGACTGTGGAAAAACAGATGCTGATGTAGTGCAAAGAGGAAAAATGGGGGATGAAAAACTGGTCATGTACAGTCAGTGCAGACGCTTCTGGATCATTTGGTCAGAGGGCGAGATGGCATGTGTGCGCACTCGCTGCGGTCTTTTTTTTAAGAGTGACACGAGAAAGGCCTGAGGTAAGAGAACGGTGGTGGAAACACAGAATGTACTGTGCTCGAGTGGAAAAAAGAACAGCTGAGCAAATGTGCGTGTTCATGTTACTGTAGCATGTGTATGTATTTATGGGGTCAGGCCAGCCGTGTCAGCATGCAGTGTGCTCAAAAGCATGTAATAAATTGAAAATAATATATAGGTCACTTAGATGTACAGTAATGTAGCCTCCATACCACTGTGGATTCTGAACAGCTAGTGTTTTTTAGCAAATACATCAATTGTTTTCTCAACCTATGGCAGCTCAACCACCTGTACCAAACAGACATTTTGACATGTTAAAAAAAGCAAAGAGAACATTTTTTTTTTTTTTAAATGGGTAAAGATGTGTGAAGTCTTGTTTGTAATTGGCTAAAGTGCATCGTTAGATTCTGTACACTAGAAGGGGTTGGGGGAGGAGGAGGGAGTTTGGCACTGTTCATCACCAACTCAAGCTTACGTCTACAGAAAAAAATCCATGGCAAGTCCACTCAAAAGTTCACACAGCTATAAACCACGCAGGGAAATGGACAAGCCTATGCATCCATTTTTCCTCTCTTCATGTGTCTGATCTAGTTTATCGTAAGGCCGTTGTTGACTTATAGTCTTTGCTGAGCACAAGGTAGAGCATACATATTATATATATATATATATATATATATATATATATATATATATACACATATATATATATATGTGTGTATATATATATACAATTATATATATATATGTGTGTATATATATATACAATTGTATATATATATATATATATATATATATATGTGTATATATATATACACACATATATACATATCATATATTAACTCACTATATCCATTGTTTGACTAAATTAACAGTGGTAAAAGCTCAGTCTTTTACATTGCTTACTATATTTTACACTTCTGGAATTAAATATTCATGAAATAAAGGGAGGAGATCTGGATGCATTCTGGGCCAAGTGTGACCAATGAGGAACTTCAAACTGACTTTATCGGGTCTCCAGTCCCGCTCACAGTCAGGTGAAGGAAGAGGTGAAAGTTCAAAAGTATTTAGAGTTCACACAGGGGAAGTACCTGAGCTAGGCCGACCATCCTGTGCTTGTTGTTGGGGTCGGGGGTTGGGTTTGCACTGTAGGGCAGAGGGAGTGACGTAGTTGAGGCTGGGGCTGTTAATGTCCCCCTCTCCCACGAGAGTTAGATCAGACAGCGTGTCCTCCTCCAGCATCTGGACCGATTCTCCCCTGCCAGACTCCTGAAGGAGACCACGCTGGCCACTCTGGGACGGGTGGATGGGGGAGATGGTGCCAGGAAACGGAGGAGGTGGTTGGGCTTTCCTCCCCCCTCCACTCTCAGTTCCCAGTGCAGAGTCCAAGCTCTGGGACTGATGGCTCGAGCTGAGCAAGTGGTTGCCGCCGCCTCCTCCTCCCCTGTCGTTGCTGTTCGCCTTATTGCCCCGGCGACCACTGCTAGGGAAGCTGCCGTTGTTGGGGTTACGGGAATAAGGGGTGGAGCAACTGGGCTCGGGGCCGTAAGGAGGAGGCGCAGCCTGGTTGGTTGCCACTGGTGACAGGCGCAGAAAGTCTGGGAGCTGCAGGTCGCTTTTGTTTAGCAGGCCTCGCTGGTCGTCTGCTCGGTTGCTCTGAGCTTTGGATATGAGGTCGAAGAACTCTGCAGGCACGCACACACACACACACACACACACACACACACACACACACACACACACACACACACACACACACACACACACACACACACACACAAACAGATGTACAGACACACATAGGCACACACACGCGCGCATGTGTGCACACACACATGCACACATATAAATGAATAATCCCCCATAATAACATCTTGAAAAACAGTTAAACACATTCATTGTAATTCAGAAAAACATGCAGCAAAGGGTATGTATCAATCAGTTAGACAAGTCAAAGCTACATTCAGTGTGAGCAGATGTGACTGGGGTACATGTAGCTAGCTAGCTTTGAAAGCATTTGGTGCTGCTTCTGCAATACTCCAGACAGGCAAAAGGGTTAGTGTGATCACAGCAACCAAGCTACAGAAACAAAGGAGAGAGAGAGAGAGAGAGAGAGAGAGAGAGAGAGAGAGTGAGAGAGAGGGAGCTCGTTCAGTCTTTACCTTCAGCTTCATCTACATTAATCTTTTTCTGTTTTCTTTTCTCCGGAGCCTTATGGTGAGAGACAGAGTGGTTGGGTAAGGGCTGGCTGCTTGTGTCAGGGCTGGGCCCAGTCTTGCCGTTTTCCCCATGGGGGTGGGCTGAACCGGCTTTCCCTGATGGCCTGTCCTCCCCCTGAGGGCCACAAGGAGAGCGGAGCGGGGCATTAGAGCCCTGGTAAGTCATGTTGGCGCAAGTACGGGCACAAGTAATGACAACACGTAGGGACCAGAGCTACTGATGGTGAGGAGGGTAACTAATTGTAAAATGAGAACAATCTAATGGGGGGTTGGGGGCACACGTTTCAACGATGCTGCTTTTGAGAAGGACAAATAAGTGGGATCAAAATAAGTATGATAATGAATTTGTTGGTTTTGTGTAATTACAATAATCAATATAACTGTAGTAAAACATATATCTACGATAATTTCTAATTGAAAGACAGGTGGAATGTTCCATTCAGACAACCACAATGCTTAACACTGTGTGTACTAAGCATCACCAACATGTAGGCTTACACACAACACCACAGGGACCGACTTTCTTCTACTTAAAGCCACACTACTGCCTCTCAAGTGAGAAAACCCTTTTTTTTTTTTTTTTTTTAAATCAACCAAGAAAGCATGAATGACCATTACAGATGGTCATGAACCAGGTTAAAGCCCCAATAAAAAACAAGAAATCCCGCACAGCATTCTGAAGTGCTACTGCCACCACCAACTAAGTTCTTTCCAGGTGCACAGAGGAGGTCTTTGAGGTTCTGAGATCCAGCAAACACTCTGCGATGCTGGGCTACCGTCACCCGGCCACTGGGTTTGTTATGGAAGAAAGAGAACTAGCAAACCAGAGAGAAAAGTTGACGATGCATTCGGCCACAGGCAGACCACAATAACGGAACATTAGGAACCTTGAGAGTGTGACAGGGCTCTCGGGCCCCACAGCAACAGAGCACATAAATACAGTCACACACAGGCGGAACGCTGCCAGAGACACACATCATACACCTGCGCACATTTTTTTACATATTGCAAAACAGACATGGGTGATTGAAGACAGCAAGAGAGACACTTAGTAGCGTGACATTATCAAACAGGAAGAGGAGACATTCGGTGGGTTATGGAACATTCCAGGGTGAGAAGAAAACGGGAAAATAAGAAGCTGTGGGAGATCTTACTGTTGTCGATTGGTTTCTGGTTGTTGACGCCGGGACGAGGTTCTTAGAGGGAGCTACTTTCTGTTTGTCTGCTGAATGAAGGAAAGGGAGCATACAGATGCAAAATTGAGACAATACATGTACTAGTTTTTTGTTCAGTATGTTGCGATTGAGAGACAGCAGATTACATTTTTATTAACAGCAACTGCATGTGTGTTTCTTACCTTTTCCAGGAGTGTTTTCTGCAATATCTAATACTACTCGCAGCCCGTCCAGGTTGGATATAGGAAGACCTAGATCTAATGGCTCCAACTCCCCACTCTGCATCGCATCACACACACACACACACACACACACACAATATGAGTTTGACATCATCACATACAGTGCCTGTCTGCCCATTTCTTTCTTTCTATCTACAGGTAGCCAGAATGGACTTACAATGCGTGCCACCAAGTCAGCAAGGTGCAGGCCGTATTTGGCCACCACAGGCCTGAGGACCTCAGTCACTGGCTTAGTGGGCTTTGCTTTTAGGCCTACCGAACGGTTAATAGGGACCAAGTCGAGTCTGGAAAAGAAAAAAGAAACCGTTTGTTCGGAAACCTTTTTCTGTAGCAGCAATATAAGTGTTGATCATGGTTTCAAGGCCGGCACGTACACTCAAAATGTACTCCTACAGTATTATTGGTTTGAAATGTTTGAACGCTTATCATCACTGCATATTACCGTACCTGAAGAGAGTTCGTTTTTCTAGTCGGAGATCCCGAGAGCACAATGTCATACAGTCTTGGTCTAAAACAAGTGGCTGAGAGAGTGAGACAGAGAAAAAGAGAGAAGTCATCATGAAAGATGTCCAGCAAGTTGTCTAAACCTTAAGTGGGATCACTGACTTCTAAATAAAGCAGCAATTATATTAATCAGTGGTACTTGTAATCATCATTTACCTTCTCCCCTCCGACCAGGAAGAGGTCTATAGCTGCCAGGTTGATGCAGAGCTTCTCACAGAGACCAAGCAGCAGGTCCCTGATAGACACTCCGGCCCTCAGTGGCACAGAGCAACATGAGCCATCGGGCAAGCTTATGTTACACTGCCTCAAGGGGGCGCTGCCCCCTCCGCGCTCTGTTGACACTGATATTGCGCCACGGGAAACATCACCCTGAGGGAAGAAAACGGAGACAGACACAGGGAGGGGGAGAGGAGATAGTGAGATGAGGGTTAAAAAAATAAGAGAGACAATGGAAATGGAGGTTGAGAGGAGGAAAAACAGACATTATTTTACTATTGTCAGTGTTTTTTGTTTGAGTTGCTTTAAAGCAGATAAATTGAGAGGAAGAGGGTGAAGATAACCACGCTCCGTGCTGAAATGAATGTCTATGTGCCCATTACTGTCCAAACTAATTATATAGTGAGGTCTCTTTCCAGACTGACCTCGTTCCTCCCTGACCCTGACGTCCCCAGCTCCAGACTGGCTCCTGAAGACAGCGAACCCTGGGATTCTCGGCGACCATTGCTGCCAGAGAAATCTGAAAAGGAATACCCTCATCATTAGCGTCTAGAAGAAAGACAAACGAGGGGATAATTCCAAATCTCTGTATCCCCCGTAAAAAAAATATCCCTCCACTTTAAATGTGTTCATTTTTAAAAACAATAACATTTTGAAGACGTTTAAAACTACTGACTGTAGTTAAAGTCAGCCAGCTCTCGTTTCTTCGGGCCTTTGCCGAAGCTCCTGTTGCGAGACCAGGAGAAAAACATGCCTTTCTTCCGGTCTCCTGAATCATCTCGACTGTCCTCATTTAAAGATCTGCCCGACTTGCTCTTTTTGTCCTCCTATAAGATACAAACAAAATAAATGAAGAGGGGAAGACACAGGTGCGAACACACAGATAGACACCCACCAAAGGATGAATGAAAGCCCAGTGGAGAACTCCAACAGAAATACATACAGACTAACCAGATGCCACGATTGACCTTTTTCCCAATGTTTCTGTGTATTCTGATAATAATACTGTCAATACTGTGACACGACACAGCCAAGTGGAAGTGTTTGTGGAGGCTTTGCATTGTGTTACCTTCTTGGGTGTGGAGAGATTGGAGCGGTCAGAGCCTGTGGTGCTGTGTTTGGAGGTGGGGCTGCTGGGGATGTGGTAAGGGTCAGGCAGGGGCCTCCCCTCCACCTCCGCCAGCATGCACTCCTGGTACAGCAGAGACTTAAGGAAACGCGTGTAGCTGTCGAACTTCATCAGGTTGAAGATCTAAAAACGTGAAAAGGAAGGAAATTTGTAATCAGTTGTCAATACTGAAAGCAGAAAGCAATGACAGCACACAAAAAGGAGGGTAGGAAAAAGCTAAACTAGAAAGGAAAGGGGGATGAAGCGCAAGAAGAGAGGATGGAAAAACATGCAATGGCAAAAGTATTGAAACAAAAAGGAAAAAAGACAAGGAATGAAAGGAGGAAGGGAGAAAGGAAGTCGATTCAAGAGGAAGTAAAAGTCTAATATCCCACGAGCAGCCCTTTGGCGTTGCTCATGTTCAAAGATGACTACGGGCATACAAATGAATTTGATTTCTTGGAATCCTAAAACCACAAGGTAATAAAAAATAAGTTGTGTCTGTCCCTTAATTTCAGCAAGACAATGCTAAGCCACATTCTGCATGTGTTACAACAGCGTGGCTTCGTAGTAAAAGAGTGCGGGTACCAGACTGGTGTGCCTGCAGTCCAGACCTGTCTCCCATTAAAAATGCGTGGCGCATTATGAAGCGCAAAATATGACAACGGAGACCCCGGACTGTTGAGAAACTGAAGTCGTACATCAAGCAAGAACGGGAAAGAATTCCACCTACAAAGCTTCAACAATACAGTAAGCACTTATTGAGTGTTGTTAAAAGAAAAGGTGATGTAACACAGTGGTAAACATGCCCCTGTCCCAGCTTTTTTGGAACGTGTTGCAGGCATCACATTCAAAATGAGTGAATATTTGCCAAAAAAACAAAAAAGTTTATCAGTTTGAATATTAAATATCTTGTCTTTGTAGTGTATTTAATTAAATATAGGTTGAAAAGGATTTGCAAAACATTGTAATCGGTTTTTAATTGCGTTTTACACAACTTCCAAACTTCATTGGAACTGGGGTTTGTATATGTGTGTATCAATGTGTGTATGCATACGTCCACACGTGTGTATAAGTCTGACCCAAAATCTTAACGAGCCCAGGGGTATTTTGGAAAAGTTGATCTCAGGCTTTGATATGTGTGCGTGTGCGTGTTAGTGTGTGTGTGTGTCTTTGGGTGTGCATGTTTGATGTGTAAAAATAAAGGAGGTTATGGTGAGGATATCCTTCTCGCCTCGTGACTCTCATCAGAGTTTGAACATCCGGAGCCCCCCACCCCCCACGACATGGGGACATGTAAGAAGCCATTCACATCCATGATACAGAAAGCAGGCAAATATGAATAGTTGATCTTATGTTGTGTTTTCAATAGAGGTCTGTTCTGTTTTGATTCAGTTTTATGAGTAATAATACATTTGTTCTTCAGGGAAGCCTCTTTTCACCCCCTCCATCCCGCCCCCGTGCTTCCTGTGATTTCGATAAATAACTTCTTGAATTGGTGGTCAATGTATACGCTACCTGCAGTTGCTGCTCCTTGAACATGTCAGGTCGGGGGGCGTTGAGTATGTCGTCAGCGAGCTGGGCTTGACTATCTATGTTGACCGGTGTTGTGGCTTTACTGGACAGGAAGCTGTTGTAGATCTCCCTGGCACGCTGAGAGAGCTGGAGTGAGTCAGGAAAAGTGAGCGTCAGAAGGGGACATGAAGGGTGGAGGAAAGGATGAGGTATGGATAAAAAAACACAGTAATAGACACAGTAATAAAAGAAGATGAGGAATGAAGAGAGCTGTTTAAGACGTAACATTTCCCCTCATTATCGGGGTGTAAATGGATGCATGTGTGTCAAACAATGTCTTGCATGTCTGTTACCTGCTTCTTGTCATTCTCAGGGACGTGGCTGAAGAACTCACAAGCCTGCCAGAAGAGGATATTCTCCTCACTGAACTCTTTCTTCAGGAACTCCTGAAACACAGGAATTAAATGCGGATCAAAAATAAGCACAAATCAGGCAAACTAATATACACAGAAAGCCAGAAGACCCAGAAAACCCACCCGACAGAAGCAAATCTGATCAGCTTTTAACTATGCAACATCAGAAAGGTTTGCTTAAAGTCCCTTTTTATCTGTTATGTGATCATGCTGGTCAACACCAGCCAAGTGCTGCTATAGTACCGAGAAGTAGCGGACTCCCACGGGGTCCTGCAGCAGTCTCTCGAAGCAGACAGCCCAGCTGGCCACTCTCCTCTCAGTGTGGCGCCGGTGGCTCTGAACGCTGGGCAGGCTGGCATTACTGTTCAGACTGTTGTCGCTGCTGCAGCCCTGCAGCTCCACGCTGTTAAGTTCTGTACAACATGGAGATACACACATAACATCAAAATAGTTGAAGTGATGTATGGCTGATAATCTCTGGATTCCCCCCATTGTGATTTCATTAAGGCTGCAATAATTAAAATTAAATTTTTTATGCATCTAGAGTTTTGATTTCCATACTTATTTTTTTTTTTTACTCTACACATTCTCAAAAGCATGAGCACTGTGTGGTCTGGTCTGGGATGGGTGATATGGTTAAAATCAAATGGTAATATTCCCTGTTTGTTGTTTTGTTTTCCTCTGTGTGCAAGGGCTTTACCTGAAGGCAGCACTATCAGTAGCACAGTGTGGCCCATACCGATGATAAGGCCAGAGTAATAGCCCGTCCAGTGAAGACTCTCTACCCACACATGTCACTTCTGTGGTTTTCTGTTGCTTCGTCTTTCGCTTTGCTTTTCGCTTAACACCCCTACAGCACACTTTCACTTACACAATCCCTGCAGTACGTACTGATATCACAGATTTGATCTAACCATTCATTTCAACTGTGTGTGTGTGTGTGTGTGTGTGTGTGTTTTAGGCCAATATGTGTGTGTTAATTAACATACAGATATTCTTCTTCCCTTTGCTGCATGCCATTCCCTCTCTCTCTCTCTCTCTCTCTCCCCTTTCAGATCTTCAGCTGTCCTGCATAATAAAGGCCATGAAAATGATTGATACCTGATGACTGAGGTAGCCTACTGTATATGATGCAGCCAGGCGTATACCAGGCAACCAATCTCGACACCTGCTTATTTTTGAAGGAGGAAGTTACTTTAGAACAAAAGCATTCAGTGCTGGACTCAGTCGAAACCAACTAGAATATATGGTGAGTCCAATGCCCGACTCCGAGACAAGTCCAAGTCCAAATACCAACGAGTCCAAGACGAGTCCAAGACAACAGAAAAGCGCCTCGAGTCTGGACTAAAGTACTACAGCCCTGATTACAGCAGACACTAGTGAACTACTGTAGTTGTAGACAAGAGAATTGTGTAAAATAACACGTCACAATACAATACCACAGACAGTCAATACATTGAAAAATAACGCAATTCCACTATTGTTTATTACTGTAACAGATGTATCCCTGCAGCTTCACGCTATTCAGTTCGGTTCTGTTGAAAGTATGTTGACAACACGCTCCACTGCACACGCCATCCTTGTGTAGTACTTAGTTTTCACCGACTAGTTGATTTAATCTTGAAACAACTCCCAACAGTACAGTATTTGCCTAAAGTATTTGCCTAATACTTTGAACACTGTAGCAACTCATGAAGCGCCATTTTAACAATCCATTTAAGGAGTTTTGTGCATGGACGCTTCATTGTTCTGTGAGCTGATTATTTTTCCCACCACTAGAGCTCAGTATGTCTGTGTTCCTAATGTTTGGACAGACTTGCAAAGGCCCAAGCTGAGAATACCCAGAATAACAGAGCTTCAGGCCTGGTGAACTGAAAGTGGGATGCTCAGTTGAGATAAAACTAAATACAAGAACAGCCAGAGGGAAGGCATCACCAGTCAGGTGCCTGAGACGACGCACGTCCTTTAAATAAACTGAAAGACCAGCATGCTGCCCAGTAAGTCATGTGTATATTTCTAGTGTGATTTCCACTTTTGCACATTTTCCACCGGTTTCATGTTATCAATGAAAGTTTTCATACTGACGATTAAGTTATTTCAAACCGTTGAGCTCATTCACTCTCAATCGGTTTCAAACTGCATAGTAAACGACTCCTACGACTTCTGCTTCAGTCATTAATTGAAATATATTGCTGTGAATGAGATGTGAACATTAATCAATCTATCTATTGTCTTAACCACTTATCCTATTCAGTGCCACAGAGGCAGGAGACACAGGGCAACACTATCACAACAGTAATGTCTGGCTATAAACAACAAGAAAGGAGTCTCAGACACCATTGCATATTAAAGCACAAGAGATGAAATATTCCCAAATGTTCCTCTTCAAAATAAAAATTCAGTTAATGGTAAATGTTTTCCCATATCCTTCCCAAAAAAACAGACAAGCCAAACAAGTAAAATGCTTGCTTAAAATGCAAGTACAGTGCCTTGCGAAAGTATTCGGCCCCCTTGAACGTTTCGACCTTTTGCCACATTTCAGGCCTCAAACATAAAGATATAAAACTGTAATTTTTTGTGAAGAATCAACAACAAGTGGGTCCCAATTATGAAGTGGAACGAAATTCATTGGCTATTTCAAACTTTTTTAACAAATAAAAAACTGAAAAAGTGGGCGTGCAAAATTATTCAGCCCCTTTACTTTCAGTGCAGCAAACTCTCTCCAGAAGTTCAGTGAGGATCTCTGAATGATCCAATGTTGACCTAAATGACTAATGATGATAAATAGAATCCAGCTGTGTGTAATCAAGTCTCCGTATAAATGCACCTGCTCTGTGATAGTCTCAGAGGTCCGTGTAAAGCGCAGAGAGCATCATGAAGAACAAGGAACACACCAGGCAGGTCCGAGATACTGTTGTGGAGAAGTTTAAAGCCGGATTTGGATACAAAAAGATTTCCCAAGCTTTAAACATCCCAAGGAGCACTGTGCAAGCGATAATATTGAAATGGAAGGAGTATCAGACCACTACAAATCTACGAAGACCCGGCCGTCCCTCTAAACTTTCAGCTCATACAATGAGAAGACTGATCAGAGATGCAGCCAAGAGGCCCATGATCACTCTGGATGAACTGCAGAGATCTACAGCTGAGGTGGGAGACTCTGTCCATAGGACAACAATCAGTCGTATACTGCACAAATCTGGCCTTTATGGAAGAGTGGCAAGAAGAAAGCCATTTCTTAAAGATATCCATAAAAAGTGTCGTTTAAAGTTTGCCAAAAGCCACCTGGGAGACACACCAAACATGTGGAAGAATGTGCTGTGGTCAGATGAAACCAAAATCGAACTTTTTGGCAACAATGCAAAACGTTATGTTTGGCGTAAAAGCAACACAGCTCATCACCCTGAACACACCATCCCCACTGTCAAACATGGTGGTGGCAGCATCATGGTTTGGGCCTGCTTTTCTTCAGCAGGGACAGGGAAGATGGTTAAAATTGATGGGAAGATGGATGGAGCCAAATACAGGACCATTCTGGAAGAAAACCTGATGGAGTCTGCAAAAGACCTGAGACTGGGACGGAGATCTGTCTTCCAACAAGACAATGATCCAAAACATAAAGCAAAATCTACAATGGAATGGTTCACAAATAAACATATCCAGGTTTTAGAATGGCCAAGTCAAAGTCCAGACCTGAATCCAATCGAGAATCTGTGGAAAGAACTGAAAACTGCTGTTCACAAACGCTCTCCATCCAACCTCACTGAGCTCGAGCTGTTTTGCAAGGAGGAATGGGCAAAAATGTCAGTCTCTCGATGTGCAAAACTGATAGAGACATACCCCAAGCCACTTACAGCTGTAATCGCAGCAAAAGTTGGCGCTACAAAGTATTAACTTAAGGGGGCTGAATAATTTTGCACGCCCAATATTTCAGTTTTTTATTTGTTTAAAAGGTTTGAAATATCCAATAAATTTCGTTCCACTTCATGATTGTGTCCCACTTGTTGTTGATTCTTCACAAAAAATTACAGTTTTATATCTTTATGTTTGAGGCCTGAAATGTGGCAAAAGGTCGAAAAGTTCAAGGGGGCCGAATACTTTCGCAAGGCACTGTATAGTCTGCAAAATAGAAAATAAATAGAGCTTGATATACACAGTTAGAGAACCAGAGAGAGAGAGAGAGAGAGAGAGAGCATTTATGCCACCTTCATTACTAAAATGAAATGGAAATATTCAAAGAGGAAGGTTTTAAAGGCCCTGAAAACAATAAATGTTATAGAGAACTACTTAAGATTTAAAACCAAAGTTTCCAGGGGCTTTAAATAAGATTACTGAATACTACAATACAATGAAGTACATTTTTCACAGACGGTACATTAAGCTAAACATGCAAAAGGAAATCAGCCACTAAGAGAGAGATTACTGTGTAAATGCAAAGCACAGTGACAGAATTCTCACAATTAGGTCCACAGACAGCATCACTCCTAACTCTGTATTCCTTCTAAAGCTAACATTCAATTCACTTGCTTCTTGTAATGAAGACGGAGAAAAGAAACCGCAGAGAAAAGGTACAACACTTAAAACCATTCAGACTGACAATATCTTTTTTGAACACAACAAGTTACAAAACCATTTATTTAACAAACCATCTGCATCTTGTGATCACGGGGGCTCCTTTTAAACTTGGCAATCCTTAAAATAACTCCAGTAACTGAACTAAAGCTAAACTAATACTCAACATCAAAGCCTCTGCTGTCAAAATGACTGCTTTATTGCTCCTCTGTGCCTCAAATCTACATTTTCTTTAGTTGGAGAAGAAGTATTTGAGGCACCAGCTGTATCCTCACCTGGGTAGAGCTGGTAGGAGCCTGTGTGGTGCCAGCGGGGCATGCAGCGAATCCTGAGGGGTAACCAAGCCCCTCCATCCATACTCCCCCTATCAGGGCCCCTCGCAAACTCAAACACACCAAGTGGAACACACAGTCCAAGACGAGGCACACACACGCACAGCTGACAACATCACAGGAAGGAAGTGCAAGAGAGAGGGAAAACAGGGAGAGAAGAAGGAGAGAGAGAGTGAGAGAGAGAGAGGCTGTTGGTGGTGGCGAGCAACCTGGCTGACAACCTGAGAGATCACAAAGAGAGTCAGGTCACAAAAGGCATGCACACACACACACACACACACACTTCGGTGAGCTTCCAGGTAGCAGGTAGGTAAGTGATACAAGCACACACAGGCCTTGAGATGATGAATAATTCAGAGGCGAGGGAGGACGGAACTAAAAACACTAGAGCAAAAGCGCATTCATGTGCTCAAAAGGCACACACACCTGCATGAACACTCACTCACTCACTCACTCACTCACTCACTCACACACTCACACACTCACACATACAAAAACTGCAGTATTGATGAGGAGCTTGGTTAATGGAAGGCCACTACTGAGACTAATGAGGCCTGCAGGAAGCCCCCATGCTGCTACGCACACACACAAACTGACAGATTAAAAGAACAAGGAATAATATTTGTCAAACTATTCTTGTCTTGACTTTTCTAATAGATAAAAATAAATAAAAATGTGTGAGATGGATTCGTAATAAGGCCAATGCAGCATGTAATATAATACTGCTATAGGCCTTACAAATGACTCTGCAGGTCTAATTGCTGTAATCAACATCAACTATACTTCTTAAAATAAATCATTTGCTCTGAAAATACACATTATTGTGAGCGGTTTCCTGGTGTCAACATTAACAAGCGGTGTCTACACTGAACTATGGATACATTATCATGTTAAACTCAATGATTGATTTCATTAGTTTTCGATAAGTGTACAAAAACGACTATGAAACGGAATAACTTTAAATTGTATTAAACATGAAAATGTAGTGTGTAGCTTTATCATTGCTGACAGGAAGAAAAAAAAACGTTTTAAAAGAACTAGTATTCATGAAATTGCAAAATCTGAGTCACAACCAGTCATTTGAGAGTTTAAAATTCAAATGACACAGTAATTAACAGCAGTTTTAGAGGACTTTCATTGTAAAGCAGCCAGTGGTGGAATAATATTTCGATCTTTTACTGAAGTAAAAGTAGCAACACCACAGTGTAAAGATCCTTTTTTGTATTAGCATTAAAATATACTTAAAGTTCTAAAAGCAAACGTACTCATGCAGAATGGCCCATTTCAGATTAGTATATATTACATTACTGGATTATAATTATTGATGCATTGGTGTGTAAGAATCTCTTATTGCAACTGGTAAAGAGAAAGTTACAGTGACACTACCAGGTAACTGTGTACAAATCTTACCCTCTTTTACTAGTGTTAATCTTTTTATATTTGATTATGATTATCAAGTGTCCCACAGAATTGTTAAGTAGGCAAAGAAGTCAATATTACTATTTATCCACCGGGGGTCTCACTGCCCTGATAAGAGTAGCAGGCCGCATGTGCTTACTGTTTTGTAAATAGATTCTTCATTCATTTTAGACATTTGCAGAATGTACTTTAACCCTTTTACACTAAAAGAAAGGGACACATTTGGAGGTTATGAGATTATTATGCAATGGTTTTACTGGTCTGGCCCACTTGAGATCAAATTGGTTCTGTATATGGCCCATTACTAAAATGAGTTTGATACCCCTGTCCTATACCATCATACTCCCTACATTACATGCACATAACTGTGCAAGGAGAGAGAGAGAGAGAGAGAGAGAGAGAGCTTTGCTCATCACTCACAAACAACACATTCTCCTTTCCACAAACACGTGGTGTGAAGAAGTGGCCAGACAGAAAGACTACGTTGGAGCCGATTGTAAACATGTCTTCCATGCATTCTATACCCTTTTGTCTTCTTTCCCACCTCCTTCTCTTCCTCCTTTTATCTCCCATCTGCCATGCATTGTCTTTCATGTGCATTTGTGAGGCGTTAAAGCACCATTAGAAGTCTCCTAAATCAGAGACCTTTCGTTATTGTTAGCACATGCTAATTGCACGCTTGACAACACAAGTTCACTTAAACGAACACAGAGAAAATGCCTGAAAGGTTTGACGTGCTAATTAAAAGTACAGACCCAACAGAATACAAATGCATTTTGGTAATGAACTTCCAAACTATCATATTTGATTCCCAATGCTGTTTCACAAACCCGAGTAGAAATTAGTAGGGTGAATGCAAAACCACTAATTTATCCTTTCATTGCAGGACGAAGAGCCCCGTGTTCTGTATCTCAGGTCCTGTCCATGATTTGACACAAGTTGTTGTTGTTGTAATGTTTACAAATGTGGGACAATCTTTAGGATACAGCCTGCCAACCTCAGCACAGCAGGAAGAGGTGGGGCAGACGTTGAGCAGGTGAAACCAGAATGAGTAAAAGCAGCCACATATTAATGAGGTGTCCACAATGGACATGGCCATAAGCCTTCACTTTAGAAGAGGACAACTGGCCCAACACAATAAGCCATTTATTTCATCCCATTAAATGCTACTTAAAGTAGATCACAACTGAAGGATGAGGGTATGCCAATTCGATAAGCCAATTAGAGAGTCATAGATTAAAAACAGGTATTCAAATGTTGCAAAGAAGTATCTACTCACCTCCATCGGAGACTGCGGCGGACTGTAAAGAAGCACAGAGAGACATGGATTAGCAGATTCCCTCATCACACAGATGACACATAGTCATACAAGCTCACACAATGCATGCGGGCTAAAAGGCAGCTGCCCGGGCACGCACTTTTGGCCACATCCAGACACAAACACAGAATGACTGTTTTTCTCACAGAACCTGGCTCATTATCATAACACGCTTTCACATCATGACACAGTCAGGTTAGCGCCCACACTCATTGTCTTGTGTGTGGGTGGAATCTCTGAACTGGCTGTGCTTGCTCTGCAAGAAAGCCTCCTAAGAGGGGTGGGGCTTACTGTATGTATGTGTGTGTGTGTGTGTGTGTGTGTGTGTGTGTGTGTGTGTGTGTGTGTGTGTGTGTGTGTGTGTGAAGTGTGATGTTTGCTTGCATATCTCATGATCACCAATTACAGATAAAGTTATCAAACATGTATCTAATCTAATCCCACACAACAGACAAAGATGACTATACAGACGCATATTCAAACCAAACTTACTTGAGTCTCTCTCACACACACACACACACACACACACACACACACACACACACACACACACACACACACACCCACACACACACACACACACACACACACACACACACACACACACACACACACACACACACACACACACACACACACACAATGTAGTGATTTTTATCCCAGACATGCTGAGCTAGGATGAGATCATTTGACACAGACATCAGTAATGTAGCCAACTCTGGAACATATTTGAAACGCTCTGTGACTCAGAAAGAGCAAAAGGAGAGGAGTAGACAAAAGAGAAAAGGGGAAAAGAGACAGAAAGAGACAGTGAGAGAGAGAGAGACATGCGGGTGGGTACGCACCAATTAAAGACAGACGTGTTTGTTAAAGACAGAATACCAAACTCGCATTAGATCTCTGGTTAAATAATCCACACTGAATTAACACTGTATTTCTCTCAGAAGCTTTTGTTGCTTTTAATTTGACTGCTAATCTCCCTAATGACTGGCTTTAAAATTACTCATATGATGGGAGTGCATATTTGCTGGTGCTGAACATAGACCCTGCAGTTGTCATAAAGGGTGAGCTATAAAGACCAAAACCGTTTTTTTTATATTATTATTATAAACCATTTTTGTGTACCAGGCATGTTTATTTCTGCCGTAAAGTTTAGCATTTTACCATTGCTGTGAATTGACTGCCTTTCGGAGCCAGCCTCAGGTGGCCATTCGAGGAACTGCAGTTTTCGGCACTTCTGCGTTGGCTTCATTTTTTGAGCCCGGGAGGTTGCCGCTTGAGGGGTTCTGAACGTTTTTTTCAATGGTACATTTGCATTTGGAAATTTGAATGCTCTCTATATTACTCACTTAGCACAGACACATGGGAGTCTCCTGGATGACTTGACTTGTTTCTATGGGGTTATCTTCTGGTCATCAGTTAGAAATGTTTCAACTTCATATCTGAGAAATCAAGTAGTTTCTCCCAAGTTGAATGACAATTGATGGTCACTGGCAATTGCAATGCAGACATTTATTAAGACTTTTAGCAATTTTGGAACACTTTGTTGAAACGTATATTATATTTGAACTAAACACTGAGCAGCATTTGCACAGCTGTTTATGACATGGTGTGCACGGACACACACACACACACACACACACACACACACACACACACACACACACACACACACACACACACCCTGCCTTTACCCACAGAGTCTGAAAGCAGACTTTAGTACAGAGGGATCACAGCTACTACCTTGAGTTAATTCCATCACTATGCATGGGGAACCAGTATATAGTTGCAGTTACTTCACTCAGAGAATTTACATGAATTTAAGTAGCCCAGTTACGGTCAGCTTTTTGCAGTAATCCGATTAATTAAACGTCATTTACGAAAGAAGCCCAGTATATAAGTAAAGCATTAGAGGGCTGGAAAAGCCTAATTTCCCAGCCATGTGGATATACTGTACTGAAATGCATTTCTTATGCAGTTTCTACAAGAACACATGCACGAAGAGTTTAAACATGGAGAGTATTGAAAGAAAATGTCATTACTTGTAGGAGTACGTCTTTGCGTCTAAAAGAATGAATGACTAAAACTGAAACTGACTCTAAAACAAAAATAGAAGCATCTAGTAGTCTAAATAAGTCTGTTTCCACAGACTGTAAAAGGAAAAAAAAAAACTGTACTCTCTTGTCTGGAAGCAGCATCTTATTTGCCTGGGTCTAGACCTTTGAATCCGCCCACTGCACAGAGTTGACTGATGAGAAATATGTATACAAAGTATAACTAGTAGACAGTATTGTCTGAAATCAGGCAAGCATCTTATAGCACTAACACAATGATTATCCATCCTTGGATCATAAATCAAATCTTACAGTAACCAGGTCACCACAGCAATCACTCTCCGGTTAGTCAATTCTCAAAAATATGAACGATAATACAATTGCTGCATACACAAATCCTGCAATATCCTGACAAAGACGACATGTACACTTTTAAACTAATCAAATCTAATTGAGGTGACCCCCTGGGGCAGCATATGCGCTGCTTTGATTCAGGTGCATCTTGGCCATTTTCTCATTTGGGCCAAGCTTTCGTGGCCAGATGGCACTGCCAGCGTAATCACTGGGATTAGCTATTTCAGACTGTCCTCGGACGAGTCGAGGTTGGCACTGGCGTGCGAAAAGAGATTTTGTGACTTAATAGCAGTTGATTGTGGTCGAACCATTTCCCAGGACAAGAGCAAAACGGCAGAGGCAGAACCCTCCCCAGTGGAAACTGGTTACCTGATCCCTACTCTGATTATACTCCCACACATTTCACATCTCACACATTTCAACAGTGTGTATTCTCGCTGATGTGAGTGTATGTTTCATGTGTGTGTTTGGACATACTGTGTATTTTATATGGGTTAAGCCTATGTATGCATGTGGTCGACATCTGTTAGAGGTGTCTTTTGTATGTAGGGTACATTCTTCTGCATGTGTGTGTGTGTGTGTGTGTGTGTTCACCCCCCCATTCAGCCCCAGTGTGATCACTTCCAGACGTACTCTGTGGTGGAGTGGTTTGGCCCCTAGTCGAGTCCCCTCTCCTCTCTATCCTCCCTGCACCTCTAACCCATTTCACACTCCCTCCTTTTGTTTGTTCTTTTTCCTCCTATCCAGTCACCCCACTCATTCTTTCTTTGTCCCCCATTACCATCTCTCTCCTTCCACTCTTCCCTCAGTCATTCCCTCCTCCACTCCCTCCCTCCCTGCCTCCCTCCTTCAAACCTTCCTTAAGTCATTCCAGTGGCTTTCCCCTCCTCTCCTGGCAGATCCTGGTCATTCCTGACCCTGTGAGCCCACAGGGAATGACTGGGGTTTTCCCTCTCCCTAACCCCCTATCCACAGAGAAGCTGGAAAATGTAACAGTCTTGAGAATAGAAGATCATAATAGCAATTACTACCCCCCCCCCCCCAGTATGTCACAAAGTGTGTTCTACTTTTAGCCTGCACTGCTTTCAAACTTAGTGAGCTCTACGTCAGTATAACTGGCAGAAGGGATTTACCGCTATGTCAGCGCCAATATTGTCTGCAGTTGTTTTCTGCTGAGGCTAATTGTTCACAGATATCAATGGGGCTTTTACGTCCCATATATCATAGAGTAAATGTAAAAGACACCGCAGCACATGACTGATGGTCATGATTATGGTTTCCACATAAGTGGACTCGGTTCCAAGCAAAGCTTCAGAATGTGTGTGTGGTTATGAATTTTGTGAATTTCAAAAAGAACTGTAGCTAATGGTTTCTTCTTATCAATTGCCATGTCAACACAGTATTTGTTTGCCATTTAAACAGCCTCAGAAAAAGTCAGTTACCATGTTGCATGACAACCATTTCAGTGTACGGGCTTGCCGAACTGGTGCTGATTTTTAGGGCAGACACAAAACAAAAGACAACGACCCACGAGACAGAAAATCCTGCACTTTTAAAACATCTTTTCAACAATGAAGTAGAATAGCAGTTTGCAGGGCCGGCCCTAGACTTTTTGGGGGCCCTATGCAGGATTTGGTTTGTGGACTCGACACATTGTAACATGTTGCCACTGCACTTGGCACTTAACCAACTTGTGTATTGTAAATAATAGTTTAAGCACTCATAATGTACAAATACGCATTTAAAGACTAATGTGAGACCTATTAGCAGCAACATTATCTTTAAATAGACTGGCTCTGTTCTGAGCTCTATTGTGGGACATTTCAAGCGCTCTTGGGGGCCCTCTGGTAGCCACGGGGCCCTAAGCAGCCGCTTAGTTCGCTTATGGGTCGGGCCGGCTCTGGCAGTTTGGTCCTATGATAAGTAACAACTGCAAAGATATAATGATGTTGGCGTGCTACACTAGCAAGCTTATGCCTTGTTCCTACTGCATGGTTCAGCTGGACTCAACTCGACTCACTTTTGGTACCAGGTTCTTTTCTCTTTTCGTTTTACGTTGCGGATAGTTGCTCCTCAGTGTAAATCTGGGCGAGTGAATGGAAAAAAAATTGTGGTGTCCTTGGTAGCTTGGGTATTTAAAAATGGCTGGTTTGTGCAGGATGTCTCATGTCCCACAGGTTACAATTCTAGTCACAGTTCTCATTGACCAACAAGAGTCTGCAGCCATGCAGCATCACTTCAGTCAAATGGCATTTATACTAAATACTTGACTTTCTATTGCACTGACATGTGCATCAAAATGCCTGACTGTGATGTTTTTCTGGTGTAGGCACAGCTTGTTATGTCTATTTTTTTTTTATTTTTTTTTAAACACATAAAAGAGAATTTTTGTACCCAGCAGGACATTTTACAATTCAAAAATCAACTTGTTTGTGTTCTCTGGTGGACAAACTATACCAGCTCGCCTAATTATTCTATATAACTCTAATGCAGTCCTAAATAGATTGTAGAATAATAAGGAATTACTATCAATGCCAAAAAACAAACGTCATTGGAAATATGACCACAAGTAACAATTATTTGTAGGTATCATTTAATCTGTTGATTGTTTTTTATTAATAAATTAATACAAGGTTTAGTCTATAAAATAGTAAAAAAAAATGCCCATTACAATTCCCTGAAGCCCAAGATGACAAGTTCAAATTGTTTGTTCTTTCCAACCAATAGTCCAAAGGTCTTTACTATTTATTTTTTGACTAAATAAACTTGATAAAATTATTGAAACATCTGATCATCAATGGACCAATCATTTTAGCACTTGTTGGTAGATACTGTAGATATATTCAGTAATGTCAAATCTTATCTGATGCCCTATTTGTAATTGGTCCAGTTGCCTATTTTCTTTATTTTTATTTCAGTCAGCCTGCGGATTCTGGCCCCTAATTTTCTTAAAATTTGAATTCACAAAAATAAAATAAAAACCAGAATTACTGCCTTCTGATTGTATGCCTCTGCCAAGCAGTCAAGTTGCAGTTTACATCAATGTCTTACATAATATACTGTATGTAGTGAAGACTTTGAAGGAATTTAATAGAAAGTATCAAAAGCTATTATTGCATTGTTTGGCGAAACGTGGAAGCTTCAAACACATCTTCAACCCGACAAAACAGGAGCTCTATACAGTCACCACAGTTTCAAGATCAGTGTCACCAATTCAGTATATCCGTTATGGTGATGAATATTGGCCAGAAAAGTGTTTTTGCAAAACATTATGATGTCACCGTGAACCTGACCTTTTGGATATAAAATGTCATCACTTCATCATCTTATCTTGTCTTTTAATGTTTTGAATTTGTTTTGAATTGTTTTCTAACTGCTCTGTAATGTTTTATGTAAAGCACTTTGAATTGCCCGGTTGCTGAAATGTGCTATACAAATAAAGCTGCCTTGCCTTATCCTATTAGACATTTCTGTGAACTATTATAATTAGTGTAGGAATTCTTGAGAAATGGCCAAAAGTGCGTTTTGTGAGGTCACAGTGACGTTGATCTTTGACCTCCAAAATCTAATCAGTTCATCCATGAGCCCCAGTAGACATTTGTGAAGACATTTCTTCCAGGGGTTCCAGAGATATCGCGTTCACGAGAATAGGACAGACGGACAGGCGGACGTGTGCACGCACAGACAGACACCCGTGAACATAATGCCTCCGCCCACCGAATATTATGGTGTTCTGAGAAGTGCTGTGCTCGGAGCAGTGATACAGTGGAAGTGTTGTGTACAGTTATACAATGAACACACTCTCACATCCACTTCAACAAAAGATAAGATGGCTGAATCACATGTCTTCACCACATTTTCTGGCAACACACACTGGTCTGGTTCAAACGTCCACACCTATTTTTCCTTCCTAGTACATCGCTGCTGCTGATAGGTGGGATTTGTAGTGTTGTACTACTTTATACTTTATTTGTTGATCAGTAGTGTTAAAATGACCCGCTGGATTATGTGTGGTTTAAAAACATGATCATTTTGTCAACAGGTCACAACATGTTTGTACACCAACATCCTCCCTGAACATAAAATGCCACCTTGTAGCCACATGCCAGGCTTGTTCATGTTGTGTGTGTGTGTCTCCAGGGAGTGGTTGGTCACTGTGTGTACAGGTCCCAAGTGCTTTATTAGCTGTGACCAGTGGGAGACGGGTGGCTTACGTCATCTGTTATGAAGCCTGGACGTCAAGTTCAAACTATGGCAAAACACAGGGTACAATTTACAGCCGTTCATGCTCACTGTTATCATAATATTAATATGTTAAACGCCATACAAATCTCCTTAAACAATCTTAAGTTTCCGAAAATGTTCCCTGTCTGTTTACATGCGTCTAGGTGGACGATGATTCCTGGAAAAAGACGTTCTGTTTTATAGGATAAGACACAGAGCAGCCAGTAACACTTAACAGGGTGAATAAAAAAAAAAAAAAGTCTATCTGTGAGAGAAACTGTCAGGGATAACATATGCACACACACACACACACACACACACACACACACACACACACACACACACACACACACACACACACACACACACACACACACACACACACACACACACACACACACACACACACACACACACACACACACACACACACACACACAAACACACAAACAAAGACAACACTGTTTGGACCACAGGAACCTATTCCTGGCTCCAACACCGGAGCTGTAACTGCCACCTTTGGTAAGGAATGATATGACTTAAGAGACTGACATATGGAAGAACACTGAACATATCTTCTGTCTACTCATGTACCTGTAAACACTGGCATTACTACAGGAGGCCGCACCTATAACGGAAACAAATGACACACACACACACTGTCATTTCCACGCAAACACACTGACACACACACATGCTTCCAGTTGAGGAGGAAGCTGTTGCGCCAACAGTCTCAATGTGTATGAGTGCCTGTGTGTTTACTTTTGAATATGAGGTGAATAGTGGCTGCCATTGAGAAGACCAGAGTCACCCTGCCAGGACTGGCAACCATGAAACCGCTTAGCTTTAGCGGAGTGTAACTCAGAGAGAGGATGGGCTGAGGAGAACAAGCTGATTAGGTTAATGATCCAAAAGTCAAATGAGGCTCTGCAGGTGTGAGCATGGGTGATAATGCTCTCCCAGTGAGATGAAGAAAACAGATTCGCACAAATCGAATCACTTCCTTAAAAGATTTTCAAAAACATAAATGACTAAATCAATGTATAAACCAACATAGAGCAATCAGCAAAACTCTGTGTCAATGGCCGTATGTGTTCGCCATCTAAACGTCCCTACAAACATTTCAAAACCTTTTTTTTTTTATTCCTAAGTGAAACGCTCTGTGACTGTCTCTGGAATTCTGGGATAAAGCCAGAAATCCCTGTGATGCATTCAGGAATCAATATCCACTCTCTATGAAAGGAAGGAATGTGGATCATGTTTGTTTTCCTGCAGGGAGCCACACAGGAGATGTGAGTCAGAGGCCAAGGCGGTGATAACGGTTTGTTTTACTTGGCTGGTTGCCTTTAACGCACACAGACAGAAGAGGGTGCAAGACGTTAACACAATACAATCTGATCAAATACTTCCGTCTGAACACACTCACAGCTGCCAGTCCACACTGAATTAAGTGAAATTCACAAGAAATTAGTCAGGTTAGTCAGCACACCTTTCCATTGTCTTACAGCTGTTTTTTTTCTCACTTTCCTTTAAACAAACATACACACACCAGGCGAGTCTTTGAGTCAAAAACCCATACAGTGTGACCTACAGAGGCAAGAAAAAATAAGCTCTTTCTGTATTTGCCTCCATTTGTCTCAATCTCTTTCTCTTTCTCTCTATGTCCCTCTCTGGCCCGAAACACATCTGGCTTTGAGAGGAAAGGAAACACCCTAGAGCCGTCTCTTGTTAGTCTTTCTGTCTCATTTTACCTTTACACACACTTTCCCAGTCACCACCATGTTCCTTCTCTTCTTAAACACCAGACAGGTTGACTTGTTCATTTCAACTATTGTAGTTAGCAGAATAACACTGGTATACACTGTCACTTGCACTGAATAACATTCCCACTTCTCTTGCCCGTTCCATCCTTCTCTGATTTTTTTCATTAACGGTGCAGAGGGAAATAATGTCGGTAAAAGTGCTGCTGAATTTTTTCCACTCTCTGCACTTTGGCAGCATTACAACTAGACTGTGGTTTGTTATTTAAAAAAAAAACTTTGGCTTATAAATCAGAGGATGTTTGAATATTTTGAATTAGTCATTAGTCAACTTTGCGTCTATGGGCATAAATAAATGAGAAAGTGAGTCTATCCTTCAATTCACTTCCTCTTGCTATAAAAAAAATTAAAATAAATACAGAAATATGTGCACTCTCTCTATGCAGACCACTTGTGCAGCATTGTACAGTAAGTGTGTGTGTGCATACTACTTACTGTATTGAAGTTCCAGACTCGCTTGAAGGAGAGCCTCTTCCTCAGGCTCATCCTGCTCTCCTCTCACACAGGAGTAAACCCACTGACTGCTCAATCTACATGTCTGAACCACACAAACACACATGAAAACAGTCACACTCACACACGCACACGTGCGCTGAGGCTGACAGAGCTTCTTCGGACTAGGGCAGGAAATTCATGCAGACAGCTGACTTGGATGGAGCCATGCCTCAGCACGCCTGTCACACACACACACACACACATACACACACACACACACACACCTATGAATTAGCCTCAAACTATCTGCTTTAGCTGCACTAAGGAGATATAATACTGTATCTCACTGTTAACATTCTATGTCTCTCTTACTACATCATACACGTCTCCCTCTGTTCCCCACACACTCTTCCACACACTTAGCTGACAGACTGACTAGGAAGTTCCATTCTCTCGGATACTCGGCTCCGTTTCCATAGTGACACGCCCCCATCAGGCAGCAGTTACCGAGAAGGGGAGGGGACAAAGGCTAGCCTGCCAATCACGCTGCAGCACAGCCCTCAACTCTCCACCCTCCTCCTACTCCTCCTTGTTCAAATCACAGTTAGGCAGGTTTAGGTATGATCCAATTCGACTGTTGGATGTGTTCTAGCAATTTTAAAAATGTTTAAAACTTCTTTTCCTTGCTTCATGTATTATAAGCAGAGGGAGAGGAGAAGAGGAGGCAAAAAGGGTGAAGAGGAAGAAGAGAAAGAGTGCATTATCTAGCATCCACTTTCAAATTAATTAATAAATGTCTGCAGGTTTGTTAAAAGGTCAACTGGAGCAAACAAAGACACTTCACAGGACAGAGCAGCCACTCAGCGCGCGCGTGTGCGCACACACACACACACACACACACACACACACACACACACACACACACACACACACACACACACACACATACACACACACACACACACACACACACAAACACACACACACACACAAAGGCTGCAATTGAATTTGTGCATATGGCTTTGAGCCTACACCTAGCTCCCCCTAATTTCCTGTTTTGGCAAAAAAGAGTAAGAGTTTCTGTTACACCTTCTCCTATACCTCCACAGTCCGTCTTTTTGATGCCACTGTCTCCATCTGTAATGAGTCACAGGTGTGTACTGTACAGTGATAGGAAAACACATGATTACCAGTAAAATTGTGTGTGTGTGTGTGTGTGTGTGTGTGTGTGTGTGTGTGTGTGTGTGTGTGTGTGTGTGTGTGTGTGTGTGTGTGTGTGTGTGTGTGTGTGTGCGTGCATTTGTGTTTGTTTCCCAGGCACCACCATGTTCCTTCTCTTCTTAAACACCAGACAGGTTGACTTGTTCGTTTCAACTATTGTATTGTTTCTCTCCCAAGAGCCCCTGTCCTCTCCATCTATTTTGTCTTCATTTCTCTTCATTTGTCTTTCTATAGACACCCTCTCTCCCATCCCTGTGTTTCCCTCTCATATGGTCTTAAGGTCATGGATTCATCTTTCTCCCTGGGTACTTTGCTGTAGGTAACATGGTCAACTCTTTCCAGAGCTGTATAGTAACGAAATAGAACTACAGTGGGGAGAACAAGTATTTGATACACTGCCGATTTTGCAGGTTTTCCTACTTACAAAGCATGTAGAAGTCTGTAGTTTTTATCATAGGTACACTTCAACTGTGAGAGACAGAATCTAAAACAAAAGTCCAGAAAATCACATTGTATGATTTTCAAATAATTAATTTGCATTTTATTGCAGGGAGGGATCAGCCCAGAACTACCCGGCAGGACCTGGTCAATGACCTGAAGAGAGCCGGGACCACAGTCTCAAAGAAAACCATTAGTAACACACTACGCCGTCATGGATTAAAATCCTGCAGCGCACGCAAGGTCCCCCTGCTCAAGCCAGCGCATGTCCAGGCCCGTCTGAAGTTTGCCAATGACCATCTGGATGATCCAGAGGAGGAATGGGAGAAGGTCAGGTGGTCTGATGAGACAAAAATAGAGCTTTTTGGTCTAAACTCTACTCGCCGTGTTTGGAGGAAGAAGAAGGATGAGTACAACCCCAAAAACACCATCCCAACCATGAAGCATGGAGGTAGAAACATCCTTCTTTGGGGATGCTTTTCTGCAAAGGGGACAGGACGACTGCATCGTATTGAGGGGAGGACGGATGGGGCCATGTATCGCGAGATCTTGGCTTTAAAGATGGGTCGTGGCTGGGTCTTCCAGCATGACAATGACCCGAAACACACAGCCAGGGCAACTAAGGAGTGGCTCCGTAAGAAGCATCTCAAGGTCCTGGAGTGGCCTAGCCAGTCTCCAGACCTGAACCCAATAGAAAATCTTTGGAGGGAGCTGAAAGTCCGTATTGCCTAGCGACAGCCCTGAAACCTGAAGGATCTGGAGAAGGTCTGTATGAAGGAGTGGGCCAAAATCCCTGCTGCAGTGTGTGCAAACCTGGTCAAGAACTACAGGAAACGTATGATCTCTGTAATTGCAAACAAAGGTTTCCCTACCAAATATTAAGTTCTGCTTTTCTGATGTATCAAACACTTATGTCATGCAATAAAATGCAAATGAATTACTTAAAAATCATACAATGTGATTTTCTGGATTTTTGTTTTAGATTCCGTCACTCACAGTTGAAGAGAACCTATGATACAAATTACAGACTTCTACATGCTTTGTAAGTGGGAAAACCTGCAAAAATTGGCAGTGTATCAAATACTTGTTCTCCCCACTGTACTTCACTACTCTACTTAAGTACTAAAAGGCTGTATCTGTACTCTACTGGAGTATTATTTTTTTCTCCTACTTCCACTCTTACTGAGTACATATTTTCAATGAATGAAATACTTTTACTCCGATACATTTTGTATGTGCTGCATCGTTACTCGTTACTGTTGTGAATTCCTCACGCTACGGAGACTGTGTAGGTTACAGTGTGTGTACGTTAGTTACGTACACTAATTACGAGATCGCGTCGTGTTTCTTTTCATTATGGCGATCGCCCGTTCAGAAGTCCGAGACGATGTAAGTTTGTACTCTTTCTATTTAGCTATTGTTGCAGCAGATGAAGCTATTCCTGAGTTGTTTGAGTCTGCAGTGAGTCCTGAATGTTAACCGTTTGACCCTGTGATGTGAAGCTCCTAGTTTATCTGTATGTTGTTGCTAGCTTGCTACCTTTCCTGTACATCACACGTTACTAGCTAGTGTGGGATACGTTTTTCGTGGCTTTAATCGTTACTGTGCTGGAGAGGATGTTCATTTTACTTGCACAGTGTGATAATTGTACATTTTATTTCAGTATTTGTTAATATTTGTTATTTTTAATATAATATATTTGGCTACAGCCTTAGGCTAAACATTTGACATAATATAAACAATATGATATTCAAACTAACTAAATAAATAACACAATACTTGTACTTTTACTTTCAGTACTTGAGTAGTAGATTTTAAAATAAACTACTTGCAATACTTAAGTACAAAATGTTGAATACTTTAGTACTTCTACTTAAGTGTGGTGCTTACAGAGCACTTCAACTTCTACTCAAGTCACTTTTTTTATAGAACACTTGTACTTTTACTCAAGTATGACCCGTACTTTATACACGTCTGCCTCTTTCCTTCATCTGTCCCTGTCTATCTCACTTGTAGTTAGCAGAACAACAGAGTGTGTGTGTGTTTGATCTGGGTTCAGCATATAGGAGCAAGCTGTGTGTGTGTGTGTGTGTGTGTGTGTGTGTGTGTGTGTGTGTGTGTGTGTGTGTGTGTGTGTGTGTGTGTGTGTGTGTGTGTGTGTGTGTGTGTGTGTGTGTGTGTGTGTGTGTGTGTGTGTGTGTGCGCTTATATGTTTGTAAATGTTCAGTTACAAATATACTATTTCATAAATAAACTAAAACATTTCAAATCATTGTTTTATACATTAAAATATGCTTTGTCTTCCTTACAAACCACAACAAACTCTCTTGTCTTTACTCTCTGAACTGGACATGTATGACTGCCAGACTCTAAAGCTGTAGTGAATCTAAATGTCCAGTTATTGAAATCTGTCTTTTGTCTTTTCGTCTCGTTTATTTAGTTAGGGTCTCTTGCCTTGTAAGGATGTAGCACCACCCAGAAGAATCAAAAACATCAAAGAGCTCAGCTGCACCCTCTAACCACAGAAGAAAACCAGTAACATTAAAAACTAGTTTTCCCCCAAGTATTTTTAATGAAAAAGAAAGTGCAACTTTGATTGGCTCAGAAAAGGACATTTTCACTGCCCGCTTTTCAGCACCACAAGAGCCATTTGAGCCCATAGAGCTTAAGACGCAGCGCCATATTGTTGTTAAAGTTAATGTAAACCTTCCACGTCCCCGTATCATAGCAACATCGGGGATGGCTCCAGCACTAAGCCCCCCCTCCCCACTACCACCACACACACACACACACACAGGCTAAAAGCGCTGCCAATGCCCTAATTACCAGAGCTTCTAACACTAAAGAGTCTGCCCAGTGGAGCCCTAATTTTTAAAACTTTCAACTTTCTTTTGCCTGGTTCAGCTACTTATATCAAATACACCTCAAAAGTAAACATTGGGTGCTTAATTTTAGAACAGTTCACTGGTCTTTCACACATCTTTGACAGGCCAGGAAGAACTATGAGTGGTGTTTGAGTAACCTGTGTGCAAGTTCAGTCCAAAACATATCCGTCAGCACAGGGGAAGAAAGAAGTACCGGGCGTCACACAGGATAAGAGGGATGTGACAAAGTTTAGGTTGGCTAAATCCACATCCTGATGAGAAAAGGAAGAGGTGAGAAAAGAAGAAACGAGAAGAGAGGAGAAGATATCTCACTCTCTTTAGCCTAATTCCTGTGGTCTAGCCAAGCAGCTCTGTTTCCTTTGTGTGTGTGTGTGTGTGTGTGTGTGTGTGTGTGTGTGTGTGTGTGTGTGTGTGTGTGTGTGTGTGTGTGTGTGTGTGTGTGTGTGTGTGTGTGTGTGTGTGTAGGGCAGTTCAACATAAAAGGGAAATATTCTCCTCTGCAGATATCAGATGACAGTAACACAACAGGACTACGCAAAGAAACCTTACAAACGCGTTTGTACTCAAAAACATACATGTTTAAAGTTAATGCTAAGAACATTTTGTGCTTCTCCAGTAAATTCCCATTACTGTAACAGTTTAAAGCAAACCATGTATATTTACATAGCTGAAATAACAACTATAGGTTTGAATTATAGTTTACTGCCTTACAGGAAATTGGTCATATTAGCCTCCAGTTAGCATTATTTGTCAGCCACTATATTATTATGTCTGTGTTGCTTATTTCTAACTTGTGACGGCTATTTGTCTTAGATGGCATGTGTATATCTTTGGAACATGCTGACATATTAAATAGGTAGTTAAACAAACAATACATTATTATACTGTGATATAGTACGTTTTCAGGAAATGCAGTTAGCAAACTGTTTATAGAGTTTTTGTCACATTCAGTCAATTAAATACCTGAAATTGCAGGCGCTTCATTAAACTGATACATAATTCATGTTTTTAACTTTTGCAAATCATTATCACATTGAGGATCATTTAAAAAGTTCAGACTTTAAGATAATTAACAGAGGGAACTGGAACTAGTATCTTAAATTAAGCACTCGAGAGAGACAAAGTACAACAACACAGGAGGAATCAACAGGTGGTTTTCCATGATGCTTTAACCAACAGTTGGTTAACAATACATGAAAACCATCTCTGTCAAAGGAACCATATTTTTTCTGCAGAGAAGAGTTCACCATTTCGGTTTCTCTTTTTCTGTGTCTTGCACACTAATATTTTAATTTGACAAAACTCAATACTGCCCTCTGCTGTCATGACGGAGGCCGAGGCACTGAACAGAGCAGAGTAGGAGAAAAGCATATGGTTTCTTGAGAGCATTTTCTTATACTGCTACGGAACTACTATTCGACGTGAGATGGTAAATGTTAGATTATGAATAAATGAGTTAGCTGATCAATGTGATAGCATCAATAGCTAATGGGGCTGGATAGGCCCCAGCTGAGAGCAGATCTAACCAACAACAACAACAACAACAACAACAACACACACACACACACACACACACACACACAAAAACTTATTTACATACCAAAAAGATGCTCAAAGATAAGAACCTGCACACACATTTCTTCTTCTATGTGCGTGTGCGTGTGTGTGTGTGTTCCTTGTGATATCCCCTGGGAGCAGAGTGTGTAGAGGAGGGAAAATCAGATGATGAGACAGAATCAACACTGCTCCTGTAAATGAAACACCTCAGGAGGCCAGGAGTCACATTCAAATAAACACAATTGCCTCTTTTTATCTTCATCAAGTGCCAGATGGGTGCAGTTTAACCACATCAGCACAATCAAACATGTCATGTGATTTGTCAGTCACAGGCAGGACTGGGTATTAAATTGACTCACAGATATAAAGTTTTAGACAAAATAAGAGAAAAAGCTTACCAGTTAAGGACGTTGTTCGCCGTAGCTGTTAATCAAATATCCTGTCTTTCAATCAGTCTGTTGCTGAAGGCCTACATGTCTACTTGTTCCTCTTTATTGGTTCAGTTTTCCTGTTTGGCATGAGTCATTCACCTCTGTCCTTTTTGCATAATTTTGCAGTGTTTGTAACTGATGCACCAACACAAGCAAGCCATATTAAGTTGAATAACAAGTAGCAGTGCAGTATGTGTCATCTTTAATGGAGATCTGACAATCACCAGTTATGAGTCAACATACATACAAAGAGGCCAGATAGTCACTGCCTGAGTGGATGGCGCACCAAGCACAAACAAATGTATGTATGTTGACTTTTTAAATATAATTACATTTGTGTGTGTGTGTGTGTGTGTGTGTGTGTGTGTGTGTGTGTGTGTGTGTGTCTTGGGGGGCTTGTGGGCCTCTCTTTTCTCACTGCTATGTTTAGTGAAATACTGTCCTCTGCTGTTTTCCCACCAGTGTGTCAAACCCCCCACACACACACACACACACACACACACACACACACACACACACACACACACACACACACACACACAAACACACACACACTACATTAGTATATATGCACTAGCACTTTATATATGGATACATTGAGTCTCAATGTATTTATATTCATATTTATACAGTGCAATTAGACATAACTACTTGGCATGGTGACATTTCAAAAGAAGATCACAGTAACACAGATCAGACAAACATCTTCAAAATAATACTCCTTTAAGACCAACTGAACAAAATCAAATGCACTTTTTACTTTCTAAACCAATAGACTGAACCAAAGAATCAACAGGTTTCTCTATAACTCAACAAAGCCCCCTGATGATTGGTCCAAACAGGTCACATGATCTGTCATTCCAGAGATAGGGCCTTGAAACTAAAGTTTCAGAGCATTTAATTCATTTTAACCTAAGTAAATATGTATTAGACCATTAGCATGAATTGACAGCTCCCACCAGAACAAACACTGAAAACACTGACAGTTAAAGGAGGTTTTATTATATATATATATATATATATATATATATATATATATATATATATATATATATATATATAGCTTACAGCTATATATATTTGCAGAGTCTGCAAATGATTTAAATTCAAGCTAACAAGAAATCCATTTGTATTATTTCTTAAACTAATATCATCTCCTCCATCAATGTTGATCTGAAACAGTCAGGATTGTGTTTTATAGCCTGCCTGCTATATGGGACAGGATCAAGGGAGTCATTACTGGGATCAAATATAGGCTGCGTCAAATATAGGGAGAGCAAACACACCTAAATTCCCACACACACGTGCACAAACAGCTTGTTTACTCACTGGATCAGCGGTCGTTTCAGAATCAACGCTTAAAGTTTGCTGCTCCATGAAGGAAGAGACAAGTAATCCTCAGCGCTGCATGTGAGAGCTTCCTTCAGTACACATTGTCATCAGCTGTTGAATGTGTGTGTGTATATGTGCGTGTGTGTGTGTGTGTGTGTGTGTGTGTGTGTGTGTGTGTGTGTGTGTGTGTATGTGTGCGTTAGAGAGATGAAGCGGCAAATCTTGATGGCTTTCAAATGTCCAAACCGCTACAGAATGTCGCTAGATTCCCTTTCCCTCTCGCTCTCTCTCTCTCTGTCATCCCCCTCCTCCTCCTCCTCCTCCTCCTCCTCCTCCTCCTCCTCCTCCTCCTCCCTCTCTATGTTTTCCCTCGCCCTGCCTCTCTGCTCTCCCCCTCCTCGTTCTTTGCTTTTCCACCCACCCTCGTATAATTTCTATTCCACCCACAGCTGCTGTGGGCTGAGAGACACCCGCATACACACACTCAAGACAAATGCGGAGGCACGGCTGCAGAGGGAGACCCTCTTGCCATTAAGAAACCCACACATAAAATCAGCACTGAGTTGAATGCGTTACCCTCATCTGCTTAGTATGCCCCATGCACACAGAGTACACCGACATTCATAATGGGTGGAGGGGCAAAACATGGAGAAATGGATGCAATGGGCGTCAAGCAATGATTTACTGATTTATTCTGTAGGATTGAGAGCAGACAGAAGGACAGAGAAAGAGATACGTAGAACAAAACAGGGAGATCATGCAGTTGACAGCAAGGATTGATATCTGTAGCAGTGATTAGGCTGTGTACAACTGAACTAAGGAGTAGCTGCATTCCTCAACATGCCTTGACACACAGCGGAGGTACTCACCCCCTCCCACACACACCCCTCCTACCCATCCTCCTATAGGCCCAAGGGTGAGGACAGCGGGTGAAGCACCACCTCGCTCAAACTCAGCACTGATACAGTAAATAACCAAGAGTGTTATACAGACAGGAGGCAACCGCGTTCAGTGCCATCCCGCAGGAAAACAATGTTTGCCACGGTTCGGATCATCAGAATGTCACTTTGAAACAGCTTTGGAAAGTGTTTTAAAGTAATCTCAAAAAAGGTATCCCGCTCCTGTTTTCACATAATAATGCAGGACCTGTGGACAACTACCAGACAAAGTTCATTCATGTCTCCATTTCAATTATTCCAGTCCACGCTTTTGGTGGAAAAGGAGCCTATCCCAGCACTATATTTACACTAGTTTTCAACATTGATGTAGTCTGTGTGTAGAAAGCATGTCAGACAGGATATAAAAGTGTGGTGGATTATCATTTTTCAAGGGGAACTCCACTAAATTTACACATTAATATTAGTTATTAGTGATGCGCAACTCAGCCTGTAAAAACAGTTGGATAATGTGTTATGGGGCTACAGAGGAAGCTTTCTTAACTCTGAGAAAATAACCCTGATGATGTCATCACCTTTATTACACAAAATCCTATCAGGGTTAGTGTTTAGTCTGTGACTTATTATTATTAATCAACAATAACCAATACGTTTAATTCAGATTTAATTATTTTGACAAGAAAACTCTTAACTCAAGCCCAACTTGCTAGTTTT
Organism: Perca fluviatilis; assembly: GCF_010015445.1. NCBI lineage: Eukaryota > Metazoa > Chordata > Actinopteri > Perciformes > Percidae > Perca > Perca fluviatilis. Next base: position 35,437,389 of record NC_053112.1, read on the forward strand.
TCTTGACTTTTCCACATCTATTTTTAACGGATTCTGATTTTCGAAACGCAGCCAGTGTACATTTTGCATTCACTATTGTAAAAAGTGAGCTTTTCATGTCTTTTTTTTGTTACAAAGCAGGTCAAGGTGCTATATAAATACTGTGAAAGTATACAAATGTCAATCCACGGAGAAATGCACACAGCCTGTATTCAGAAATGCTGCCTTCAAACAAGCCGTCAGGACTTCCGTACGGTTATGATGTCAACTATGCTATGCTGAGAGCCCAGATGCGGAAGACCCGGAAACACTGATCAATCAGAGCAGACTGGGCTTTTTCGGGAGGTGGGCTTAAAGAGACAGGCTCTAAAACGGAGAGTTGCAGACAGAGGGTGAATACAGGTATATTCAGACAGACAGTATGAGAAAAACATTTAAAGTCTGTCTTAAAACAATACTCACATGCCTATATGTACATTAAAACAACATTTTGGTTGCTGTCCAGTGATTATGCCCACTGTCCATACTGGCCACGAAGAGATCCCCTCATAATGGTATTTTGATGTTCGTGATGGAGTCCTAGTTCTGTACAAAAATGCACTCCAAAGTTTAACCAACGTTAATATGGGGCTTAAGCAGCCACAGTTGGTCAAATCAAGTGGGTAAATCATTTTAACTTTAACAGTGTTTGCCAGTGATCTTTCAAATCATGTCCAATCAATATTAAATTAGTCTTATATTTTAAAATAAGTGTAAAAGGCTTTTCTTCTGCATTACTTACTAACTGTACTAACTGTTCTCTTGAATTATGTAATCAGGTTTTGGCACTGAGTTTGAGAGAACTCAGCAGTGTGTGCTGCTCAAGCCACTTTATTATGTGCGGTTACAGATAAGTGGTTACAGTCGACACCTTTTTAACTGTTAGAAAGCATTAAATTGGATGCCTAGACACAATATATGGTGAACACTGTCTGCACTGGTAACAAACTGTTGAGCTCCACTGGAAGAGAAATTTCATCTTCTTATGTTGCAGCTCACTGAGGAAACAGCAGCAATCAGCCTATTGTATGCATTGTTTGGCACTAACAATATATTTGTGCACTCAACCTCTGAATGATTATCTGTGCCGTTTTCATTTGTCAGTCTTATTTAGTAAACAGCTTACACATTGGTGCTTTCAAACAATGTTACGCCGGTATTTAACAGTAACAGTGTCTCAGCCAGCATGCATATCAGCACTAAAAAATGATATCACAAATCCAGGCACACACAGCTGACAGGTACAGTCTGAATTCCTTCACTTCACTGCTGTCACTGTCACTGAGTGTGTCTGTGTGTACGTGTATGTGTGTGCTGGCGTGCGTGCGCGTGCGTGCTTGTGCAATAATAGTGCAATCATGCTTATGTGCATTGATGCGTATGTGTGGGATCGACTAAGGGTTGCAATTTGTGTGTTTGTGTGTGTGTGTGTGTGTGTGTGTGTGTGTGTGTGTGTGTGTGTGTGTGTGTGTGTGTGTGTGTGTCTGTGTACTCCGTGCTTTGTGTTGAGGCCTCACTAACGAGGGAAATGTCAGCTTGTTGCTCATCAGAGCTCATTAGAAGTGCAGGCTAACACTTCGAACCTCATAACCCCCCACCACCATCCCCACACTAACACACACACACACACACACACACACACACACACACACACACACACACACACACACACATCATCTCTCTCTCATCCCCCCTCTCATAACACAAAGCCCTCTCTGTTTGTGGACATTACCACATAAGCAGCAAGAGAAAAAGGCCCAACGACTGAGACGAGAATGACGAGAAATAGGTAGAATAGAAGGGGGGGGCTGAAGAGAAAAGAAGACAGAAACCCTGCAACGCCACAGAGAATCTAGCCCCATATGAAACACAGACAGTTATGGAAAATTCTAATGTCTGCAAAGATGCATTGAAAATTCTGATGTCGCCACCTTATGATGAATCATTTTTGTAATTATCTGTGAACATAATTGTATGAAATATACGTATACGTATACATATAATTTGTTCTGTAGGGTGAGTCAACATTTGGACTGACAGTAGAACATGGACACTAGCACAACCAAGTACAAAGTGTCACCCCTTTCCAATAACATTATGAATAGAAAGCAATTATAGTTTGAGATGAAGCGAAACAAAAAATGAGAATTTGAAAGGCACCAAGTAATCTGCAAATTGATTTTCCCTTTAAGGAATTTGACTCAATCAGAAGATTTTTTTTTTCATAAAAACTATACACAGCAACTTCAACTGTAATTAAAATAGTTTTGGGAGACATCTCCAGTTTGAATACAGCCAAGAATTTCTGTAGCATGTAATTCCCAGTTTCGCCCCATTTCTCCACATACTTCCTGTCTCTCTCTACTGTGCTGTCCAATAAAGGAAAAATGCCAAAAATGTATACTTTAAAAAAAAAAAAAGAATTCACTACTGAAGCGACAGTGTGGGATGTGCTTATCTGCTCCCAGGGTGCTTCAGGAGCCACTAAACGGCGGAAACATTTAGCTTTCTTCTGATCTCTATCTTAGGACAAAAACAGTTATGAATTGTGCTCCCAGACAGCAGGACTCTGCAAAAATAGCTGCTGGAAACAAAATTTCATGTGAATATAATCTTGTGCAAACCTAGGCCTTGTCTCAAGGGCATTACAGTGGTAGCCATAATAGCAGTCTATTGTATCGTTCCTGCCCAAGTACGCTGCAGACTCTCTTTATGCATTGTTGTACAGTCATACTAAATGGGCAAATTGTTATTGCAAAACTCATGGCTGTCAAATGACTGGATACCAGGTCATTTCTTACAGCTAAAAGAAGAGCATAAATTTGTGTCTACACGTCACAGTCTAGCCATACTTCGCCCCCCCCCCAGTCAGCAGAATATACAATACTTATATACACCTATAATATATGGCTGCATATATCAAAAAGTAACCTCAGTTAATGTTAAGAAACTCCCTGCAATCAAAGCTGAACTGAACTTATGGAATATAATTCCATAAATACCAGTCTGTAAATGTATATTGGCTCTTTCTATATACTGGCTTTCTATCCATGACTGTGTGTATGTTGCCATGGTGATGTGAGAAGAGGGCTTGACGTGTCACATGAGAATGTATGATGCGCATGAGCTGCTATTATTAGAGACGGATGGTGCATCTGTGGCTCAAATGTGACATTAACACAGTGGTCAGACTCAGTTTGAGCACTGCACTAACACTCAACATTTTGTTGGCATATGTACTGTAAGTACTATATACGTGTGTGTGTGTGTGTGTGTGTGTGTGTGTGTGTGTGTGTGTGTGTGTGTGTGTGTGTGTGTGTGTGTGTGTGTGTGTGTGTGTGCGAAGTTCTCCTACCTCCAGGTCATCCAGAGAACGGGCCAGGCTGAGACGTTTGGAGCGTCCAAAGGAGCGTCTGGCTGAGGAGCGCGGGGCGAGAGGAGGGAAGCCCATGGTCAGACCGCGGAACCGACCACCCTGAGGAGAGAAAAAATACACATGTTCAGATCACGTGCCATTTGAAAAAGAGTGCATACAGGTAGAGGTGGCAGTAGCCTAAAAGTCAGAGAAGCATGCTGAGATGAGGTTGTTAGTTCTAATCCCTTGACCAGGAAACAGCAAAAGAGTGGTTGTAGAAAGCTTCCAGGTGTGAATGTGTAGAACTGAATGAGTCTGAGAAATCAGCAAATAATGCTCGTTTGAGATATCACATGCCATCTCTCACCCTCTCTCTCCTCATACTTTCTATCAGTCTTCACTG
>NC_053112.1:35446164-35528664 GCF_010015445.1 Perca fluviatilis
ACCGTAGTCTTGGACACACTGTAGTCAGACTAAATTTCCACAGCAGGGGTGTGTGATGGGGGATGCTACCTGCTGCCCGGGCTTCTCATCTCTCAGCCAGTTTTAACACAACTCTTCCAAAAGCCCACAGCCCACAAACTGGCACAGCATAACACATTACTGAATGCAGGATTGTAGAAAGACTGACCATCTATTGGGCTGAACATTTGGAATGAAAATGAATAATAGATGTGATCACGGAGTGAAAATTAAGGGCATTACCAATTAGAATGTGGTGCTAACTATCAAAAACATACCTTTTTCTCTCCCTCCTTTGCATTCCCTCGTTTCTTCTCTCTTTCACCTCTCTCTGCTCCGGCTCGCTCCCTGTCTCCAGCACCAAATAGCTTCTTAGCCCACTCGTCTTTCTGAACAGCCAGCCGGTGGGTGTGGGAGTGGGAATGTGAAGGAGGAGGGGGTTGACTCCCTCCAGGTGGTGGCAGGTGATCTCCGGGGGCCAGTGGGGCCCGGTAGCGGTCGGCCGGGATCTTATTCATGGGTGGTGGCAGGGTGCTGCAGTTAGCTGATGACCATCCGTCGGTGGATTCGGCATAGGACTCCTGATCGCTGCTCAGACCCTGGAGGTGGCTGTGATGGTGCTGCTGACGCCAGTCTCTCAGCACATGGACTGGCAGCCACCGCTGCGGCTCCACCCCTGCTCCTACTCCTCCAACCCCTCGCTTATCTCCTCCCCCCACAGCTCCTCCCCGCCTCCCTGGTGAGTAGTGGTGTGGGTGGACTCCTCTGGAGTGCCTGCCGGGGACATCGGGGTGAGCCAAGGGGAGAGGGTGAGGGAGGTCAGCCAGGTGTGGCTCGTGACGGTAGTGGCCATTTCTCAGAGCTGGTGGAGGAGGAGGAGGAGGAGGTGGGTGAGGGGCTGCGGCTCCCAGGGTGGGGCTCCAGGCCTGCTGGGATGACGGTGGGCTGTCCCAGTGGCGTGGCCCAGAGATGTGGTTGTGGCTAGGAGGACCTCCGAGGTCTACTAAAAGCACTCGGTTGCTCTTTTCTTCTGGTAAAAAGTTGCCGATCCCGCTGTCACTGTTGCTGCTGGTGCTGTGGTTCTGCGGGCTGTGTGGCTGTGTTTCTGCTTCCCGCGTCGTTGTACGGATAAAGTGGAAAGGCCGAGCCGGGCTGCAATGTTGTCCCCATGTCCCGTAGGACTCAACCTCCTGTGTCTGGGTCAGGGGTGCACTCAAAGCCAAACCTCCTCGCGACACCTAAATGGACCTTAGGAAACAACAGTCACCACGACAGGATCAGTCGATGGGTAGACATTTTCTACCATATACAAAAAATTGCATAGGGAAATGTTTGAATTGTTGCTAGCTGTTTCTACAATGTAGCTGTTAGCATATGTCTGACTGATTAGCATCACTGGCACTAGATTAAATCAACTGTAAGTTTTCTGTAAAACAAACAGGAATTGGCAATAAGACTGGGTATCAAACTTTATTTCTTATTCTTTGATCACATATTTCCTCCTTTAAATCAGAATTTTGGTATTTTAGACTGCATTTATTTATTTATAAATGTCAACAGCTGCTTTGTGTAAAGACAAAATGTACCCCTGCTGCATTTGGGAAGTTTGGCTTAGTTTGTTAAATAGAAAAAAGTATATTCATATTCCACTATAAGTAATTTAAAAAGTGTCTGACCAAAAGCTACGGTATTGTATTGGCACCGCTACTTAAAAAAAAGAAAGTAAAACACACTTTTTCTACTATATCTGCTCTGATGAAGACCTTGTGAGGTTGAAACCGGTCAGTATTTATACCAATACTAAATGGAGTTCTCTCCTCTTCAGTGTGATTTGTAACCCCTTAATGTATCTCATCACCGTCTCTGTATTCACACCTGGTGCTGACAGAGGTCTGGGTCCACGATGAACACGTGACAGGAAGTCCTCAAACTGCCCTCTTCATCTCGTCCGTTGCTGAAGTGACAATCTTCGTGGTCGTCGGTGGCCTGCATCGTGACCAGTCCGAAGAATCGACGGTCGTCGGGACAACAGGCGCTGAAGGCTAGTTTTTCTGCTGGATAGGTGGCCAGGACCTGACCTCTGTCACTGCACAGACGCACGCTGTCGTGCATGACCTGGTGGGATATAGTTAATACACTTCACAATACGATACCAGGGGAAATAATGAGACAATCACAGTTACCACCAGACATCATTCACAAAAACATGGCCGACGTTCCAGGTTGACACACTGTGTTCATACTGCTGAAATGAAGTGATCCTGTTAATTAAGTTCCTGTTTTCCAGCACTTTAAGTGTAAATGAGTATGCTGAAATCCTTGCTTATTTTAGGCCTTGTGATCAACAAGACAAAGTGGAAAGGCTATATATATATATATATATAGCTATCAAGTTATTATCATCATATGGTAACAAACAAAAAAAAAAAAAAAATATTCAACCGCACCTTCATAAGGACCAGTGAATGGATCTTTTGCTCGGCCCGGAGGCGCCTCATGCTGCATCTGATGGCTTGCAGGCTGTCACTCTCTAAGCTTGACCCTATGGAGGCCAGCTCAATGGAGCCCAGATAGCCAACGATCATGCCCACATTGAGGATGCCCTCGCTGGGCTCTAGGCCCAAGTCACCTCCATCTCCTACATCCAAGTCTTGCTCTTCATGGTGTTGAAGGTGGAGATGACGGAAGTCCGCGTCCAGGAAGACCGAGTCGTCGTTCAGAACTTGGACCATCTCCTCCTCAGAGAGGAGGTTGGGGTTGCTCTGGGAACGGGAGGAGTTCCCATATGCAGGGAACTCTGGATCAGACAGCGGACGTGGCTTCGATGATGAGCTGGCCCCAGGTCTGTCCTTGTCTGAGCTGCTGGAGGACTGGCTTGAGTTCTCAAAGATCATGTTAAAAATTCCTCCAGACTGCAGCTCTGCCACAACCTTCTCTGCCCTGTTGATGCCCAGCTGCTTAGAATCCAGTTTGGGTTTGTACCACCCCCCACGGGTTCCAGCGCAGCCTGACCTGCTGTTATTGTTGTTGTTAACACTGTTGTCATAAAAACCATCCAACTCATCATCACTTGAGCACGAGTCGGGGTACGCCGCCGCCATTGTGTTGCTGCTATGGTGACGACTTCCAGTAGTGCGTTGGTGGTGGTGATGGTGCCGCCTCTGACGTTCTCCCTCAACGATGACCAGTTTCAAGACACCAGAGCAGCGCCCAATCAGTTTGACTACATCTTCATGCGATGCCTTGGAGACATTGATGTCATTGACGGAGAGGATGTGGTCTCCTGAACGCAAACCTACATAGTCTGCAGGGCTCCCTTTCAGGATGCAGCTGAGGACGCATGGACTTTGGCCCGACAGTGTAAAGCCATACCCTGTTCTACCTCTCGCCACCTCCACGGCCCGTATACGACCCTGCTGGATAGAGGAGGAGGGTGGTGAAGGCTGGGGCAGCCCACTTCCACCGCAAGGGCGTCTTTTGGATGATGCATCCACTTGTCTGAACATTGTGCCAGGCTCTAGTCTACGCAGGAACGCAGGGCATATCCAACGTCTGTCTTCTTGTCAAACCTTATCTGCTGTCAAGCTGCTACGAAAAAATGAGTAGCGGTTCTAAATGCAGCAGAGGGGTGAAAGATTGCCCTCAGATCTGGCACAGCCTTGCTACAGTAGCATTCCCATCCTAGTGTCACTCTCTCTCCCAGTTCACCTGCAGCACAACAGAACAGAACCAAGTCAGTCATGAGAGCCTTTACCTTCCCTAACATTTAACTTTCGCTGTCTCCACCTGAGTGTCTATATAGTTGCTGTCTGGTCTATTTGGCGGAATGGGACCTCAATATTTTATAAAACCGTCCAAAATTTCAAAGGAAAGCATTAAACTGTCATTAATGGCAATACTCTGTTAATATCGCATGTTAAGGGGAAGGGACCGTACACACAGCCACACATGTGCAGGGTGGAGTCAGTGCAGCTCTGTCCAATGGGAAATATGTCTTCAAACCAGAGGCGTTTTCACACCTGTTGGCATGCAGGTAAAATTAGACAGAGCCAGCCTACAACAACTGCAACTTCAGGGCAACCCTCTAAATTCAAGTTTCTCGTTTGAGTAAAACAATGTGTTCATAAATAGTCTAAAACATTCACTAAGAAACTGTGAAGAAAACGTTAACGTTAGCTAGCGAAGATTAGCTGACGCGTTAACGTTACCGTTAGCTTAGTTAGCTGCACATGCTAGAAGTGAAGATACACGTTAGAAGTGGTTTCAATGCTCGCTTTTGAAAAGGAATTGACCACTATGTGTTTGCCACTTAACACTCAGAAGTGCATGCTTTGTTTTTTTTTTGCTCTGTCGATTCATGAAAGTTACTAAAAAGTTCCTTGCCGTGGCTTTGCTGGTTCAAACGTGCACCCACCCGTGCTTAAACTATAGTCCCGCCCCCCGATTTCCAGTTCTTTGGAATGTCGGTCTGTTACTATGGTAATGGCGGTGTACACAGACTTTTAGATCCCGTCATTGGTTTTCCGAGTTGTCAGTCAGACAGCGAACAGTTATGTGGATAAATTGACAAAAGTTAGTTTGAGAATTCACAAATAAAAGTATCGAGAGAGAAGCGTATTCCACAGGTGTCAAAACTTGGCATCGCGAGGGCGGCCCGCCGGAGTGCTCTGTAATTATTGGGATTGTTATTGAAAAGCATGCGTGTATCGATGTGTCTTTTATCACCACGCCGCGAGAAAGCAGAAGACAACAGCTGGCCACAATACGTCTTGAGTTGTAAAGCAGGGATAGCTACGTAAAAGGTGGATGCAGGTCTTTTTTTTTTGTATGTTCCAACAAAGATGTTCGGTCTAGCGGGTTCACTCAGCGGGAGATAAAAAAAAAAAAAAAACTAAAAAAAAAAACGACTTACTTGTCGGTGTACGCCGGTGATGCTGCTCGGGCAGATTCCATAGTTTAGTAGCTAAGGGTTAGTTAGGTAACTCGGGGACGATGGGTAAACAAAAGAAAAGGCTGCACCATCTGGCGAAGTAGCCTTAAGAGGAGGAGGAGGAGGAGGACTGGAGAAGAGGGAGGTGTGTTTAGAGTGGGCAACGGAGGCGGGCGGGGTGGTCAGAGGGGGGGGGAGCACTTCAAACAGTGCACATGATGATAAAGAAAATACATGTACATGTTTTTGGTGCAGTGCATAAACTATATATGCACATTATATAGAATGTATCTGGGGAGTTTTTCTAGGCTGCTGCCAACAGTGGTAGCAGTCTTGTTTTCTGTGGGGGGGGGGGAGGGTCAAGGTCCTTCAACTGTACAGCTACTATTGTCCGACTTGAAAAGCATCAGCACAATGCAGCAAGAAGCCCCTCCCAGCACTTTAAAGTGAACCAGTTGTTTCTTCAATATGCCACTGAATGAAACAGCCTACTTTAGCAAAAAGCTGCATCTGAGGGCCAACAACCACAGACAGTATATAAGAAACCAATAACGTGCAAACTGTTCTCGGAGTAGCTTCCAGCTGATACCTGAATTGCTGTTTCAAACCAGAAGGACAACACACACGTGTTGGTTTGTGGAAGCGATTCATTGTGTTTTTTGTATTCATGTATTCATTTATTTTTATTTTCGCTGGTTAACATTTTTGCAGTATATAGTACAGGTGCAAGATATGTATCGACTCAATATCGTTATCGCAATATCACGTTGCGCAAGATATATCAAATGAATTACCGTTATCGCAATATATCGAAAGTGTCGCGATAAGTACGCAATATTTAGTTTATTTTGTGGAGCGCTGCGTCCCGTCCGTTGGCTGTGTGGTTTAGTTGGGTTTGATTTACAGCTTGAAACGCTATAATGATCATGTTTCATTGGCCAGTTGCCGTGCCACTTGCACATGTTAGTGCACGTCAGCGCACGGGGCCACTACGTGACAAACCCTATGGAGCGTACCACGGGGCCACTACGTGACAAACCCTATGGAGCGTACCACGGGGCCACTACGTGACAAACCCATGGAGCCTTACCGGGCCAATTACGTGACAAACCCTATGGAGCGCATTAACGGGCCACTACGTGACAAACCCTATGGAGCCGTATCCGGGCCAATTACGTGACAAACCCTATGGAGCGTAGGGGCCACTACGTGACAAACCCTATGGAGTACCACGCCACTATGAAAACTTATGAGCGAGGCACTACAAACCCTATAGGCAGCCATATGACAAACCCTATGGAGCGCACACGGGCCACGTGACAAACCCTATGGAGCGTACCACGGGGCCACTACGTGACAAACCCTATGGAGCGTACCACGGGGCCACTACGTGACAAACCCTATGGAGCGTATCGGGCCACCACGTGACAAACCCTAACGCATTCACGGGCCACTACGTGAAAACCTTATGGAGCCGCATCACGGGGCCACTACTACGTGACAAACCCTATGGAGCCGCACGGGGCCATATACGTGACAAACCCTATGGAGCCGTACCACGGGGCCAATTACGTGAAAACCCTATGGAGCGCACACGGGGCCACTACGTGACAAACCCTGCGGAGCCGCATTACGGGCCACTACGTGAAAACCCTATGGAGCGTATACGGGGCTACTACGGAAAACCCTATGGAGCGTACCACGGGGCCACTAGCGTGAAAAACCTTATGGAGCCGCATTACCGGGCCACTACGTGACAAACCCTATGGAGCGTACCCGGGGCCACTACGTGAAAACCCTATGGAGCGCATCACGGGGGCCACTACGTGACAAACCCTATGGAGCCGCATTCACCGGCCACCACGGAAAAACCTTATGGAGCTGCATCCACGGGGCCACTACGCTGACAAACCCTATGGAGCGTACCACGGGGCCACTACGTGACAAACCCTATGGAGCGTACCACGGGGCCACTACGTGACAAACCCTATGGAGCGTACCACGGGGCCACTACGTGACAAACCCTATGGAGCGTACCACGGGGCCACTACGTGACAAACCCTATGGAGCGTACCACGGGGCCACTACGTGACAAACCCTATGGAGCGTACCACGGGGCCACTACGTGACAAACCCTATGGAGCGTACCACGGGGCCACTACGTGACAAACCCTATGGAGCGTACCACGGGGCCACTACGTGACAAACCCTATGGAGCGTACCACGGGGCCACTACGCGAAAACCTTATGGAGCGCACCACGGGGCCACTACGTGACAAACCCTATGGAGCCGCACCGGGGCCACTACGCGACAAACCCTATGGAGCCGTACCACGGGGCCACTACGTGAAAAACCCTATGGAGCCGCACACGGGGCCACTACGTGAAAACCCTATGGAGCGTCGGGCTACTACGTGAAAACCCTATGGAGCTGCACGGGCCACTACTGCGAAAAACCTTATGGAGCCGCGTATCCGGGCCACTACGTGACAAACCCTATGGAGCGTACCCACGGGCCACTACGTGAAAACCCTATGGAGCGATTACCACGGGCCACTACGTGACAAAACCCTATGGAGCCGCACACGGGGCCACTACGGGAAAACCTTATGGAGCGTACCACGGGGCCACTACGTGACAAAACCCTATGGAGCGCATCACGGGGCCACTACGCGACAAACCCTATGGAGCCGCACACGGGGCCACTACGTGACAAACCCTATGGAGCGCATCACGGGCCACTACGTGACAAACCCTATGGGCGCATCCAGGGGGCCACTACGTGACAAACCCTATGGCAGTACCCACGGGGCCACTACGTGACAAACCCTATGGGCGCATTCACGGGCCACTACGTGACAAACCCTATGGAGCCGTACCACGGGCCACTACGTGACAAACCCTATGGACGTTCCCGCGAGCGCATCACGGGCCATACCACCCCTTGGAGCACCGGGCCCTACGTGACAAACCCTATGGGCGTACCACGGGGCCACTAACGTGACAAACCCTATGGAGCTTTACCACGGGGCATACGTGACAAACCCTATGGGGCGTACCACGGGGCCACTACGTGACAAACCCTATGGAGCGTACCACGGGGCCACTACGTGACAAACCCTATGGAGCGTACCACGGGGCCACTACGTGACAAACCCTATGGAGCGTACCACGGGGCCACTACGTGACAAACCCTATCATGTGTGTGCATATTTGGACAGAGTGACAGTGTAAGTGAAAAAATAGATAGAGACAAAAAACCGGAACAAATCAGAGAAGCGAAAGAAAAGTTGTGTCCTGTTCTCTTTATTTATATATGTTATACTGTCCAACCAGTGAGACATGTCCTGTTCTGTAGACATGGTACTTATTTATATATGTTATACTGTCCAACCAGTGAGACATGTCCTGTTCTGTAGACATGGTCCTTATTTATATATTTTATACTGTCCAACCAGTGAGACATGTCCTGTTCTGTAGACATGGTCCTTATTTATATATGTTATACTGTCCAACCAGTGAGACATGTCCTGTTCTGTAGACATGGTCCTTATTTATATATGTTATACTGTCCAACCAGTGAGACATGTCCTGTTCTGTAGACATGGTCCTTATTTATATATTTTATACTGTCCAACCAGTGAGACATGTCCTGTTCTGTAGACATGGTCCTTATTTATATATGTTATACTGTCCAACCAGTGAGACATGTCCTGTTCTGTAGACATGGTCCTTATTTATATATGTTATACTGTCCAACCAGTGAGACATGTCCTGTTCTGTAGACATGGTCCTTATTTATATATTTTATACTGTCCAACCAGTAAGACATGTCCTGTTCTGTAGACATGGTCCTTATTTATTTATTCATGTCCAATATGACCGTTGAAATAAGAAAACTTGCTTAATTTGTTATGAATCTATTTTGATGTGTTTTCCCGTAACTTTTGTCGTTCACGTTTAAAAATATCGAAATTAATATCGATATCGCAATATTCATAATCGATATTGCAATATCACGTTGTCAATATCGTGCAACCCTAGTATATAGTTACAATAAGCTCAATTCAGTATAAAAAGATCTAAAACGTTGTTTTAAGTCATAACGTGACATAAGTTAATTGTCTTTCCAAAACTGTAACCGGTTCCGCTTTATGTGACGTTGACCGTTTTAGTTTATATTGTAAATGCTTAAAGTCGTACAGATGGCACGATAAACCCTTTTTCTTAAAGTTCAGTCATAAAAAGCGTTTGCTTGTACGTACAGTGGCCTAATACCTGTGCCATCGTGATTTCAGCTCAGTGCTTGATGAACCATCTGTCTGGTAATCCTGTTAATACCTTTTAATCATGAACCACCCATCTTAATGGGTGCTGTAAAATAAGAGCAACATATGTTTAGTCTATAAAAGAGAATTACAGCCTGGCTGAGAAAAGGAAATTGTACAAAATGCAATTACTTGATCATATCAGAAGTTGAGAGTTAAGGTCTGATAACAGGCTTCAAATGAGATACACTATGGACCTTTAAATGACCACATGTTGGTACTGTAAAATCAGGTTTTTCTTTCAGCTTGTCTGGCTAAACCTGAGCTGGCAATAGCATCGTTCTTTCTGACAGAGAGGAAGACGAGAAACCGCACGGCAGAACACTACATGGTTGTATCCTCACAGGTCGATCGGGTTAGAGACACACAGCCCTGCGTGCCAAACGGTTAGTTTGTAACATCTTCGTCTGAAAACACATAAACCACCTTCTGCTATCAGCTTTCCATCTCAGTAATCAAGCTGAATTTACAACTCCCCTGAAGGAATCGTACAATTCACAAACATCACATGTTGAACATCTTTAAATAATTTATTCATTTCTACGACAGACCATATGCAGTGATTACTCTTTAAAATATGAAAATGAACTGAAATACACAATCTCTTCTTTCTTTTTACAGGCAATTGTATGTATGTATGTATATATATATGTATTTATTTAAAAAGAAAATTAAAAACAAAGAGGCTCTACAGTCCTGTTGGAGTATCCAGACAAGAAACTGTAAAGGGCGAACACAATTTGCAGTCTATACTTCTTTTATTACCACCTTAAGAATCATTGTATGAATAACAGTTGTGGCAAGTGGTCACCAAACTATTTTCTAGTAAGGGTATTCTAGTACGTGGTATTCTTTAAAAGCCAAACACCAACATGCTAATTGCAAAGACAGTTGGCATTATAGGGAGCATGAAAAAGAACTCGGCAGCAAAAATATGTCACCGCAGCGAATCCAATTCCATTAGACCAAAAACAAGGACTATATTATCTTCGGAGTTGCTGATTCTCCAAGCGGAAGAGAAATAGTCTTAAAAGGGAAGCATGTTAAATCAGTTGAACATGACCTTTGTCCACGAAATCCACACCCATCTCTGAAAACCACAAAAGATTTCTGGGTAATCGTATTCCCCCCTCTGCAGGGGTCCCCAGTCAGTCTTTTGCTATCCCTGTGCCTGGAACATTCTCCCTTTATCCTGTTTTTGAATTTACTTTATCAGAAGTAGTCCAGAATGGTTTTTCTGTCATCCTCTATATTTTTCCTCACCACACAAATCCAAACTGACTTTGAAGAGGCTGTCGATCTTCTGAGGAGAAAAAGAAAAAAACTCTTTTAGGCTTCTTTTATCTACTTCAGGGAGGCCTCACAATGGAATGGAATGACCGCTGCAGGGGACTCAAGTCGTTTATTGTGTGAATACATTATTTTAATATGACCAAAGGAAGCCAGTCTCATTGCTCTGAAGGTTGGAAAGTGGCAACATGTTCAGCATACAAATCAGTTTTTTTTTTTTTTTACTTGTATGTACTGTAGGACTCAACTGTATATCAAGAAAGCGCATAACATGAGTTTTTAAGTGCTAAGGTGTATTTAATATTCTGCACAAAGACAATGAATGAGGACATATTTGCCAATTGTTAACAGAGACAATATTTAAAGCTAAAAAAAAAAAAAACCCACAAAACTCCTGCTGTCACACGCCATCACTACGCTACACTTCCTCATCTGTTGATTTGTCAAAGCTGCTGTTGGTCGCCAAGGTTACAAGGCTCCCTTTGGATTGTGTTGCATCTCTTCCACACAAACAGTCATGGCAACCATACCCACAGAAATAACAGTATTAAGGACTATGCAAGAAATAGCAGTAATGCTAAGCATGCTTTCAAGCTTTCAGTGTACAGGACAGACATATATTCAGTCTTTTAGCTAAGGCGAGTGTATGTACAGAGAAACCCCGCCCAGCACACGCCCAGGCAACTCCAGGTCAAGTCTTCAGTAAAATACTATAAGCTCGTAGCTTTGTGCATTCTGCGGTCAGCTGAGTCCCCGATTCTTCATTTTCTGATCATGTGTAGGTGTGTTAGGACAGAAAAATAAGACATTATGGTTCTTGTCTTTAAGATCTCTCATCTTAACACCGTTGGGATTTTATCATGCACCATGGCTTTCATATTACATTACATTTACTTTTTTTTTTTTACAAGATACGAAGCTAACGATTAAAAGAAGACTACAAATTTTACTTCCAGTCTTATTACAACAATAGTCACATCTTACATCCTGAGAATTAAAAGAGATGAGAAATGGACAAGTGGAATCATTCAGGTGCATTGGGAGCATACCAGACTTGAACGTAATTTATAAAAAAAAAAAAAAAAAAAAAAAAAAAGCGACCGACAAATCATGAAAAGAAATGCTTTTCTGCTCCTGGTTTAAAAAAAAGAAAGAAAAAAGAAAAGTTGGTATTTTCTTGCTGAACAGTTCCTACCTTCTTGAGTATTTGTATATGGGCCCTTACACAGTTAAAACTAGGCATCATTTTGAAAACGCAGAAAGATTTTTTTTTTTTTTTTTTTTATAGTTTCCAGTATATACCCGTCTAATTCTTTGTCCATTCAACATAACATCCAGAATCGGCCACTGCACAGATACCAAAACTTGCTTAAATGGGTGCAAACAAGTTGCCCTTTCTGCAGTGATAAATCCCAACATCCATCCCCTGCTTCTCATAGTTACTGAAAGAAAAAAAAAAAGATAAAAAAACTATGGCTATTATAGTGATCATTCTTTTACATAAAATATTTACTATTTAACTTGTGTCAAGAGAATGACCACAAGTAACTTAAATATAAAAAAGGTCTTCAAATATAGTATTACTGAAAACATAAGCAGGCATTTCTGACCCTTTTGTGTCAGCCCATTGTCAGTGTCCCAACCAGACCTTAAGCACTCAACAAAACACACTGAAAAATAGATGCATTGAAACTTTAAATATAGTAAATACTTTGTATCTTAGTTTTCTCTGTATTTTACTTTACTGACATCACAATACTCAAGCACATCCTCACAGGAAAACAAAACCAATTTATGTGTTTGAATGTTAGATGTATGTTCTTAATCAAGGTGCTGTCATTCGTCTTGAGGAATGATCTGTGGTGGTGGTGGGGGGTGGGGAGAACAGTTTGAAGGCTTTGCAGCTAGTGTCCTTCATATAAAAAGGGGCACTTTTCAAACCGTTCTTTTCCATTTACCATATGTCCTAAAACTGACTTGGATTCAGATCTCCCCTTGGTTTTTCTTTAGCTTGCTCCACTGAATCCATCATGGTGCCTTTATTTGTTCTACTCATTTCACATCGGTGTAGAGGGAAAGGGATGAGGCTGCAGTAGATTTTTCTAATGAAACCGTCTGTTCTTCCCCTCCGTAATTACTCAAGGGGGAGCTGTATATGGAGATCTAATTTCTCGCCCTACCACGTTTCTCTCTAATCTACTTTTCTCCCCGTGCCTCACTCCCCCCGGCCTCTCTCTGTGCCTTCATGGCCACCTCAGCCTGTCGCCCTCAGAGTGATGTGTCCCGGTGGATTGACTGCAGACAGCCCAGCAGCTGGTAATAAGGGCTGCCTGGTGAGGCCACCGTCTCAAAGACGGACTGGAAGGCCCTGCGGTCCAGCTCCTCGTCAATCTGGTGCTGGTAGAAGTCCATGGCCACCAGACAGAACAGGTTGACGTCCACCACCTCACTAGAGCCCATACGGCTGATCACGTGTGGCAGTCTGGTTGAGAGCAGGGGGGGTTAAGGACAACAGACCACACTGTTTGGTAAGCTGTACATTTACACTTTGCTGCTACATCCCCACATACGGTATATATACACACACACACACACACACACACACACACACACACACGACAACCCGATCACTGTGCTGCTCATGGGATTCACGTCATGAAAGGATACAGGGCTGAGATCCACTGGGAGGTGGACGCAGAGACAAAGAAACAGGAGAGGCTCCACATGGCCATGGCCACTGGCGTCCGCTGAGTGAAGTTGGACAAGGACAGCAGCACCCAGTCTCGCACCATAGATGACTGGCCTGTGGCATGAAGTGTCTGAAACACCTGAAGGTGGGTGCAGAGCAGAGGGAGAGGTGGGAAAAGGAGAGGAATTAGACCGACAAATGGATTACAATGATTTTTTTTTTTTAAAGTTAGTTCAGATATAAAAAACAAACAATATGTTGCGAAAGCAGCCCATGAACCTGCCAACAATAAATGTAAACAAGGCATCATTTTGGGTAGTTTGTACACCAGATTACTCATTAGTGCTATCCTTCCCTGACACAGACACTCTGGCTGTCAGTTGTCTCTGATTGGCATTTTCAAATGGGGAAAAGAAGGCTGCGGTTCTGGAAAATATAAAAAGAAATTCTGCTAAATTACTAAGTTTATTTTCTGTCAGTTTGAGGGAAGAAATGCAGCAGCAGCAGATTCTCAGGCGTTTAATAAAAAATTTATAAAAAAAGATCCCAGAAGATCTCAAAATGTAGGCTGGTTTAGCAAAGCACCACAATATTTACATGTTCAAGGAGAACTTCCATTTCAATAAGCATGGCTGTTTTCTACTCCACTATTCACATTTATCCTTCGAGTTACATCCCTGGACAACAACTAGAACATGCCGTCTTTGTTCTAGCTTAATGTTGTCTTGGCAACGTATTGTCTGATTGGACAACAAAAGAACTGGCTGGGAAAGTCAAAACAGAGGTACCAAGTAACAACTTCCCTGAGACTGGACTTTCTTTACTTTTCAATTCTGTTACGCTCCTTGCAAGAAGCATACGTTGCAGCATTTCTGTTGTCAAATAATTTGATTTAAAAAAATAAATAAAATAAATGACCATTAAAATCAGATCCAATGTTGCCTTGTGAGCCTCATGTACAGAATATTAGTGTGTTTTTAATCTGGTTATTGTTTGGCGTAAAAGGAATTAAATGGTCGAGTGATTCTTGGCATTTGCATGCCCTGCTGCTGACCTTGTAGACGACAGTGGCCATGAATTGTGGGTAAGGTTGCAGATTGGACAGGAACTCGCCGATGACCTTGTTCATGACGTCCTGTGGCGGGAAGAAGTCGTCCAGAAACTGGGGCAGAATCCTGGACACCACCCGAGCTTCGCTAGGTAAACCTTTCCGGATCCTGCAAACAGGAAACCCCGGAAGAGCAAATGACGGGAAACAAAACACGTGCTGCCACGATTTGTCAAAAAACGTAGGTCAGCTGGCAGCTGACACCCCCGTACAGGGCAAAGATGAACAAGGAAAGCTGAAATGTTAAGAGTGAAGTTAAACCAAGTGTATTTGTTTTTGTTTTTTATTAATAAAACTGTGGGCATTACTTGTATAATGGGAGGGTGTGTGTGTGTGTGTGTGTGTGTGTGTGTGTGTGTGTGTGTGTGTGTGTGTGTGTGTGTGTGTGTGTGTGTACCTGTCGAAGAGCACAGAGACCCTCTCCATGGCAACAATGATCGACTCGCTGTCTGGGGCCTGAGGGTCAGAGTGGGCGGGGCGACCGGCAGGGCTGGCTTTCTCCTTGCCTGAGGAGAAACCAACATGACCTGCCGTGACGCCCACCGCCTCTGCTACGGCAGAGGCAGAGTCAACCTGACCTCTAACCCCTGTCACGTCTGAACCCGACGCAAGCACCGCTGAGAGGACGAGAGGGGGGGGGGGAGGGGTGGCACCGGTTGAACCAGTAGGGGAGAGGTTAGAGTAGGGACACTGATATCACAAGATTCAGATCAGAATTTAAAAATCGACCTCAAACTGAAAATTGGTGAAAATCTGGGAGCTACCTTCAAGCGAATCACCTTAAGGAGTAGGTTTTCTCTAAGTGACTGGTGCTTAAAGCATTAGATTTCCAATGCCACGTTTTCAGGGTACATTACACACTAGGTGATCCTCTCCTGGGGCCCGATTGTGCCTCAGCTTGCTTTGCTGTACTGCACATAAAGAGAGGTATGCCTAAAGTTATGAATCAGTTTGAATTTTTTTTTTTTTTTTTTAAAGAGCCATGGTTTACTCAAAGGGTTTGCTAGCTAGCTCTTGGCACCAAAGAAGTGTTATTCAGCTAGTCAGCATGTGGGCAACTATATGCTAAGGGTTGCTCTAGTTAGTAGGGGACGACGTAGGGGGTTAGAGGTAGGGTATATCAGAGGTATGTATAGAATACACGTATCACATGCTGGAAGCAAGCAGGCGTTGTTTGTAATGTCGTCATAGGCATCATTAAAGGTTGTGCTGGAGGAGCCTAAACAAAAAAAAAGGTCTGTTATGCTGTAAAAAGAGGAATGTAAATCTAGTAGTATTGGTCAGCATGATAAGGACATGTAGGCGTTAACGGCAGTGTGTTTCAAGAGGGTAGATATGTAAACAACTGCAATAATATAGTATGTACTGTAAGCTGCATGCAATGGTGGAATGCACAATCAGGTGAAAGCTGGTAGGTTAGTATTTCAGTAGTCTTAATGGTGTAGACACATATAGCCGACGGGCGACCGTTGACAGAAAACCCCGTCGATATGATCGCGTCCCGAGGTCCAAAAAGGTGCCACAGAGACCAAAAAGACGAGAGGAGACGAGACGTAATACATCTCTATAACAGCAGGCGGCGCTAATCTGTAATGAAAACCGGCAGCTGATTGGAGGAACGCGTCACATGGGTTTGTTTTCTCCGGAAATTCAAAGCCAGACCGTCACGGCGGCCGTTCAGAATACGATCTCATATTGTACTAAAATAGTTCACTGAAACGTGTTTCTGAAAACATTTTAAGTGAGAAATAGGCCATGCAGTTCCTGAATCTGTCTTCATTTCAGCTCAACAAAAGGTCAGTTTAAAAGATTTTCATCAGATTTTGAGAGACTCTAGTCACCTCATCCCGCTCGTCATTTCCGGGTGAGTCCAGACTTCCCTGCCGCCGACCGAACATGTCAGGTCGGCCAAAATGAACGCCGACAGCCCCCCAGACGGACGACGGCACGGGACACACCGAACTGATTCGAGTCACTGACCTCGCCAGACTGTCCCACGGCCGATAATCGGGTTAATGTGTCCCGGCCTTTAGAGGCAGCTATGTTATTCTTAGGATTGTCCCAGTTCTGCCCCATAACACTTCCCCTTTCTTTTAGAGTCACCCTCAACCCTCACCCCCAACTATGAGGTAAGCACCTCCAGTGAGGGACGCAGTAATGGGACACACCAGCAGAAGCTAGGTGGAACTGGAGTGTCGTTATGTACTTTTATACTGCATTACTGCTGTCTATTCTTATTTTTAGCAGTTTGATAGCAAAGGCAAATCATTTGTGTGGGAGAGAGGTGGAGGGGACACTTTGCTATAGGGACACCTCTACATTTGACTGTACATGCTATTAGGAAGGAAGGGGTCTACTGTAGGAGGAGTGTACAGGAAAGAAATGGGAGACATCCTCACTTAAGCTGTAATGACATTAGTTAAGCTTGCAGGCCTTTAAGTTTAACCATTACTTAATTACAATGCCACAGTAGTTTAACTGATGATAAAAGTAGTCTACTTGTTTAGAGTGCCCATGCAGGTGATTTAGCCAGCTAGTTCAATCCCATGGGGAGTTTGCAGTGGGTGGAGAAAGTCTCAACAGCAGTAATGGAAGCACCAGTCCCTATACAGTACATGCTGGTGATTTCGCCAGAATGCAGGATGCTACATTGCGTTTGTGGTGGCTCAGTCACATAGAGCCCTTCTTACCAGTGTACATGCAGGTGAGCATGAGGCCCAGGGCAGCCATGGCTCTGTGTGGCGACGGCATGTTGACTCGGTCCACGCTGAGTTTGACCAGCGCTTCTCCGTCCACACGTGACAACTGCTCTGACAGCAGGAGGCGCTCCAGACCGCGCAGCACACAGTGATAGATGACGGAGGGAGTGGCGTCCTCGCTGGCCGACACCATCACACCACACAACTGAAAGACGGGGACAGAGGCAGGAGATCGAGGATAGAGAAAGGCAATTGGACAAAGAGGAAAAAGAAAAAAGGATGCATCATGTTAGACAGTGAATAGTTAAAAACTAAAAAAACTACACCAGCAGATCAACTAATTAACTTAATGCCAATTCATTGTGAGTGGAAAAAAAAAAAAAAAAAAAAAAAAAAAATCTAATTTCATAATCCTCTAAGGTCTAAGCCATTTTTTCCCCAATATTTGGTTTGCCTGGCCTCCTTTTGTAATGCTTGTATTACCTCAACCCAGTTATGCACAATCAAGTTCTAGACATAATTTCTTTCAGGAGAACCTGGGCTATCAGGATATGCATGCTGCAAGGATGTCACATGATTGTATCAATTGTTAACTATAAAGACTTAACGGAATCTCACTGAAATGCATTAAATTCACACAGAACAATAATGACTAAGGCTTTTGAAAATTGTTCTCCCAAGTCTTGGCAATCAACAAAATTATGAAACCATTTAGATTTCCCAAAAGTCCATACGCTTTTCTCCAAAAAAAAAAAAAAAAAGGTAACTCATCTTCAATGTATTATCTGTGCTATGACAATATCAGTAGGCCAAAATCACATTCATTTCAACCTCCAGGCTTCATTCTGGCATCTCTGCCAGGCCTGTGTAACTGTAACACTAACGCACGCCCTCCCCGCCCTCCTCCTCCTCTAAGGGCTCTCCATTCACTGAGCAAACTCGATGAGCAAATTACTTCATGTGATTGGTCAACAAAGCGGTCAGTCAATATGCCACTTTCAAAGATGGTAGCCGGCTAACAAAAAACAGATCGCTTTTCCATACAAAAAGATGAATAAATACAGTAAACAGCCATTCAATAAAAGTCACTCTCTTCACTAGCACGATTACTAAGCTTCTGGAAGGGCTACGAAGACACTGAAGGCCTCTTTAGAGGGTTAGCTCCCTGCTAACAAGCTATGACAAGACCAAGGTAATAAATTATTTATTTATGTTACAAAGACAATGTCATTCGGGGAATTTCTCTGCTTGTAAACAAAAGTAAGTCTCTACACTGTATTGATCTGGAGATATTAAAGACATATGAAGTACATATTCTCCTGTAGCGTCGACATAATTTAATGTCGAGACTGCTTGCGACAGAAATCAAACTCAAAATAATAGAGGAGTTTCTTTTTGAATGTTATTGACTCTTTCTATATTGGCGTCATACATTGTAGAGTTTTTTTTCCCCTAGTGAAGTTCATGTTATTTCACACACAGAATGTTTACCTGTATAATTCCAGCCATAAACTCAGCTCCTACATCCAGAGGGTAGTTCTCCATCATGTAGAAAGCCACTGCGCACATCACCAACACATGCTGCTGGTTATGCAGGTTCACACAGCTGCAGCATACAAAAAGAGGAGACATACAGCCAGTAGTTATTTGTTTGAAAAGTGAAGGTCAGCACCTAGTGGCCAAATGTTGCACTGCATTATTGGTCCCATTGCAGATTCTATGCTGATTAAAAAGGGTTTTAGTCTAGATTAAAGCAATTTGTCTGAGGCCGGTACATTGTGGCGAAAGACTTGTAATCTGCACTAGCTCTAAAATGGATAAAACAAATCTTTTTGAGAAAGTTTGAGACAGAGAATGAGAGAGATACTCACTGAGCGATAGCCCTGAGGTTGGACAGAAGGTACTCGGAGACGGTGGGGATGAGCTGTTTGGCGGTGTCATCCAGCAAGTCACACTCCAACACATACAGCACTCCATGTAGAGCCCCCATGCGGCTGGGCAGGTGGGTGCTGCGCAGGGTGGTCTCCAACAGGCGACACACAGGCTCCGCTATTGCTTTGTCCTAGAAATATACATTTAGACTGTTCGTACAATGTGGAATATCAGATTACAGGGCTAATGGTACACTACAACAACCAATCACAAACACACATCCTTCTCCACCATCAAAAGGTTCCCCCCAAAACACACACTGCCATACTGACCATGCCCAGAACGGCAGCAGCCTTGCAGATGGCAGGCACCAGGTATTGATTGAGGATCTCATCCTCTGGCGGGTGGAGCTTCTGCAGTTCCATCAGGGTAGAGAACATCATGTCAAACTGGTTCCGCTCTGTGAACAGGTCCGACACCGCCAGCAGCTACAGAGAACGACAAGAGGGGGAAGACGGTGGAGAGGGTGAGAGGAGAGCTGACCCCTTGGTCCATTTCTGAAAGGATCCCCCTCAAACATTTCTTTTCCCAGAACAGACAAGCAGGTAAGGATTTTTATTGTCCGCTTTCCAGAGTGAGGAAAACTAGGGTCTTTGTTTACTTTTTTTCGAGAATAATTTGGAAATAGTCTGCATTGTAGCTCACCGATCGAACCACTTCACTGACGAGGATGGTCGGGGTCCTCCTGTTACTCGGGGAGCCGGGGATCAGCCACTGGCTGTAGAGCTCCAGCAGAAACTGGGAACACGAATGAATGTCCACGCCTGCACGATGCTTCCTGAAAAGCACAGATGGACAGTAGTCATTTTTCCATCAAGCGAATTTTAAGCAAACTTAAAATGTCACAAAAAAGAAAAGAAAAAAGGAATTGCGAATTAGAAGCGTTTAAAATCAACTGGTTTAGAGCAAATAAACTAGACTATGCAAAGCGTAGTTTTGTCACAAGTTGACATTACGCATGGTTGTAGATTGCAAACCGACTTGCTAAATCAAAAAGTTTAGTTAAGTTCTTTGGCTAAATGGAGAGAGGTAGCATTGTACAAGTTAGCCACCTGTGTAGAATACAGGGTTGTGGCATAGACATTTGGTGTCGGGGAAACAACCGTTCACCGCTGTGTATATGCGGTGTGCAGGGCCACACGATTCAAGCTGTTGAACCAATTCGTCAATTTACCCGATGTGGCTGAGGCGCAGGCAATAGCGCACCGGAACTCCACTACCTTCTGCCACTAGTGTACGAAGCACTGGATGGGACCCGTATCCCAATCCTTCCCCCATCGGATGGATAGCGGGACCATGGTCACGTGAGTTACACGTTCGCTATGTCACAACTCTGCAAAGCGGTTTCCATCTCCGATTTTGTGCATTAACTTTTTTGAAAAAGGAAAAAAAACACCTCAAGCGAGCGTAAAAACTTCTTGCCGTTTCCATCAACATTTTCTAATACTTCAAAATGTGCATAAAAATACGTTGATGAAACATGACAAGTGATAAGTCCCATTGTGCACTTGTTTAAGTGCATGTGTGTTGAGACTGAAGAAATGTATAAGTGAGCTAATGGACTGACCTAGAGTTGATAGGAGATATGGGTGGGGAGGTGGGGGCTGGAGTGTCTGCTTCATCTTCTTCATCCTCACCCCACTCTTCCTCCCTCAGTGGGGTGATGTTGTTACCTAACCACACTGAGTGAATGGAGACCTGGAGAAAGAGAAAATATTTAACATTGTGCTACTAAAAGAATAATAATAATAATAATAATTTAAACTTTAACACACTGTTCCTCAAGTTTAATTTTATCCACGACTTCCTCTTTTTTTATGAATACATTACCTGTCCCAGTTTGTAGTCCATGTTGCCCATCTCCCTCTCTGTGTTGATCTGAAGTAGCAGCTTCTCATGGCTGATCAGCGTGCCTGCTGAAGCAAAATTAGACAAGAAATTGGAGTGGTAGGTGCAAGTGCAACAGCTGTGGGTGGAGTGAGACTTTGTGAATGCGTTACCAGCTGAGGCTGCCGACAGCGAGGGTACAGGATCCCAGGCGTGGTACGGATGGTGTGTATGAACATTGTCTCTCTTAGACACAAGAGCCTGAATCTCTCGCTCTACCTCGCCCCTGATCACTGCAAGTTTCCTCCCAAACCTGGGCACACACAATTTTCATATTCGTTTTAATATCAGTGCATGCTTATTTTGGGAAAATTATTCTGGGTAAAAAGAAAAAAAACTATTGCACAGCTACGTACCGTGTTTCTAGGGCTTTGAGGCTCTTGTTGCGGGGCTGCTGTTCCAGACAGCTGACTGCAGGGTTGCCAGCAGTGGGCAGGGTCATTGCACTCAGCACCAGGCTGGTGATGGCCTGCACTGCTAACACATTCAACTGGGTACGCTCCAAGTCCTCCTGGAGACAAAATTATAAACAAAACCTCAAGACCGATGGAAAAGACGAGAGAGGGAGGGAACTGAGGGCTATAGAATAGTTTCCCACTATTTATTCCAACGTGTGAGGTCTGTCATGAAATACAGAGCGCGCATTTCTTCAGTGCTCACATGCTGAATATACACAAATCAAATGCTTGCACGTTTCTTATTACAGTAAGCAATTATGGGAGTTCTTATACAGGCAAATAGGAGTGATGAGTACTGTAGTCGTGTCAACCGCACTAACCTCCTGTGCGTTTAAGTGTGTGTGAGAGTGAGTGTACCTCCTGCTGCGTCTCCTCCTCCTGGTCCATAGTTATGGGTTGGGTGACCAGCACCCCCAGCAGTGTGGCCCAGGTCTCCTCAAACTGAGTCCTGCTGCTCCAGCCTAAACACATAGCAACAAAACCATTCAAAAGAATATACAGTATGCACCCGTCACACTCAGACAAAAATCTGATGTAATGGTGCCATTCAGAGTTTACTCTACGGAATCATTCCAGACGTGCAGTAATCAGTAGTAGACAATGCAATGGTCGGAAAGCCCATTTCATGACGTGTGTGTATGTTTATGTACCCAGTGTGTTGATGCGGTAGAGGAACTCTCTGAAGACATCCTTTTCCTGCAGGAAGTCGACAGGGATCTCAGGCAGCGTTGTGCCGTACTCTCCTCCTGGCTGAGGGGACCAGCCCAGTTTCCAAACCTACACAACACCTGATTTTAACAGACCAATAGATTCCTGTATAATACAAACTCAAAGCATAATATCTTTTGCACACTGACCAGTGGTGGTACTCGGGTGTAGCTGTTGACCAGAGGCAGTCGGGACAGACTGATGACAATGTTGCGTAAGGTTGGTGTGAGAAAGGCGGGGAATGCACGGTTTCTATGGTGACCAAGGGCAAGGATGCTCTGCAGGCCGTCCACCAGCTCCGCCATGATCTCACATGCTTGCCACTCACACAGGTCTGCAACACACAGGTGAAGGCTTTAAGGGATAGGATTACAAATTCCCTCCGAGATCCGACTCAGAGGAAATGACATAATTTGACATCAAACGGAGGGGTGAAGAAAAGCCCTGAAAAAACCCCCACTAAAAACAGGACAACCCAGCAGTTTCACTGAATCGCTAAGTGAGTGCTCACGGTCAGCATGTGCCGAGTCCACTTCATCTCCTTCGGAGTCTCTCTCTGCCTTCATTTTCTTCTTCTCTGGATGCAGAAGCTGGTCACCAGGACTAACAGCCACTGGGAGGCCAAGACAAAATGTTTGATCAGCATTGAAATGACATGCAGAAAGTTTGAGTACAAGGTAGTCATGGCATGTGACCATAATAAAATATGTCCTGGCGGTCTCCTCACCTGCAACAATAATCAGGCGTAGGCAGTAAATGAGGGAGCAGGTGTGTGTAGTGTACTCTAGGGTGGAGAGCTTGTTCCAGACGCATGGCTGCTGCAGGGCCAGACACAGGCAGGACAGAGCCCACTGCAAGTCCACACTCAGGGGCAACTGGTTCTGGAGGAGATGCCACGCTACCACCTGGCAAAGAGAGAGACATACCACGATGGAAGATTAAGTAACCACATCTAACATCAAAATTTAAAGTAGACAATTAGGATGGAATTATAGAGTCCCAATTACGTTAGACAAAACATTACACCAATATTACCACTATTATATGACTGACATTAAAGCCTAGGAGTCTTGCCAAATGAGAGAAACTAAGTTCTTCCAAAAGGATTTGATTATATGAATCTATAGACAAGAATCAGTCAAACAAGTTAGATGAAAAATCCCATGTTTAATATGTGGTCTTTTACCTCAGTGGCAGTGCAGGTGAAAGTGGTGATGAGGTGTTCCTTGTCAGAGGGGATATGTAGTGAGGGAGGCAGCTGGCTTACACTCAGCAGGTACTGGGACAGAGCTCTGCAGAGCGACAAAACCCTGGGGTAGAAACTTGGCTCATCTGAAAAACAGACAGAATAATGACAACAGTGCAAAGGGAGAACATTTCTCCTACAATTCCCCCTCCGATATTATCCTGCTTATAATACACAATGCAAAGTCAATGCTTTAGAGGAAACGGCATGCTCAATAATGTCACTTTAAGTTCAATTTGTTCAAGAGCCCTCAAAAGAGACTTAAAAATGTCAGTATATGACAAAAGAACTCTGACTTCTAGATTTTCCATCCACCATCTCTCCTTCCCTCCCACTCTCACCATACACTTCAGCCAGTTGGCTCCAGTACGGCTGTGGCTGGGCGGGTGGCAGGAAGGACTGGTGCGGGACAGGAAGTGACCCGGTGACTCCTGCGATCCGCTCTAGGGTCACCTGCAAGGCCGTCTCCAACAAGATCGCCCCCTGACCCCGTGCTAACCGCTGCATGCCCATACTTAGGCATGGGCACAGGAGGCTTAGGTTGAACTCCTGGTGGGGGGGGGGGTGGGGAGGACAGGTTCAGATGCAATATAATCTAATATAATTTTAATTCATCAATATGGTCAAGAATATTTATCCTCAATGTCTGATATCTGGGCACCTTGCAGCTCATGATGTTAAAGAGGTCAGTGGGAGGTAGTTTGGTGAGGAGTTCCGTCGTCTCCAACAGGGAAACATCTCCACGGAGACAACACTGAGACTTCACCAGAGCCACGTACCACTCCTGAAAACAAATTAAAAAATAAATAAAAACATACAAACTATTTATACCTCTCATTTTGAATTAATTTCCCTTTGCAGGATCAAGACACAGTAAAAACATGAAATACGGACCCACAGCCCGATTCTCTATTCACTCACCTTATCTGCAATGACCAGCTCAGGGGAAGGTGGTGGATCCCCATCTAATGGGTGTGATGTCACAGGAGGTGTGGGGCTGCTGGTGTCGGCGACAGTGGCTCTGAACCTGTCCAGCAGGGAGTAGAACCTCTGATGCCTGAGATAAGAGATGAAAAGAGGTTATATAATTCACCAGAAGTTATCTCAGGTAAATTTACAGAGTAGGTCTAGACCACACTCTACAATTTACAAAGACTCAACAATTTCCCCCAAGAGCAAGCATTTAGTGCATTTAGGAAAGGCTCTTGGTGGGTGGCCACATTTGTCCCCTCCCCCCCATTTGACTGAAATCTGTCCTGCAGATAACTTAAGGTATTGTGGAGGATTTTCTTTTTCCGGGTGGATCATCAAGACTATTGGTCCTCCTAGTTGTCAATCATTCTGGCGCTATGTTTACGTAAGGCCGTCGTACGTGCTCATCTCATCATCTCATCAGTGCAAATCTTCTTTTGGAAAGTAGGCTTGTATGAACCATGCCGACAGCAACTTGTAAACAGTGCACTCTCGTGCACACGTTTAATAGGCGTTACGTCTCGGGAGCAGGTAGAGTGTTGCGCATGTGCATTTTTTCAAAAAGTGGAGAGGGCGGATCTTTTCTAAAATTCGGGAAAATCCTCCACTGTACCTTTAAATGCTTGCAGATGGTATCCTAAATAGCCCACTGAGAGTAAAGGATGTTCAATTATTTTGGCCTAAGACACCTCATTAGGTAACCCCAATCCACATATTCATACATTATTTATATTTAACATTATTTTGGGAACCCAAGCAACATAAACGGTCTAAAACATGCAAATACTTGGCTGTGTACACTTATTAGGGCTGCTCCCTCTTAATCGACTAATTGGTTGTTTTGGTCTTAGTCAACTTAGATTTCTTTAGTCGATTAGTCACGTTTTAGGCTTCTTTCATTCTGAATGACTTATTTCCAAGAAACGTAGCACATCTCTGGTAAACACAAGAATTAAAGTGGTGCTTTTGCATGACTCTTTGAGGAGAAACTCAGATTTACAGATCTGTCGATTAAATCAACTAATCGATTAGTCGATACAATTGAATGAGTGTTAGTCGACTAAGAATTTCTTCAATCGAGCACAGCCCTACTTATGATCTGGTCTGAGCAGGTGGGCAATGCAAGCGCATACCCCCTACTGCTGACAGTAGGTGTAAAATGTGAAACAGAATTCAAAAACTACAAACTATTCCTTAAATTGGCTGCAATACAGAAGAGCTTTACCTCTGAGCCAGGCCACTGGTCTGGAGGTATTCCTGGATCCTGTCTAGTTCCTCCACAGGCAGCTGAGCTATACTGTTCTGCAGAGTGGAGGGACAGAACAACACATGATCAACTTGAGGGAAATCAAGTACAAACACCTTTTCCTGAGCACGAAATCAACAGGTTTCATCAAATGTACAGAGAAAGACATGCAAAGTTTGCATCTCAATAGGTTCTACTTGTATTGATGTATTTGTGAGTCTTATAAGCCCATAAGAGCTGCCACTACCTGTATGATGCTAAAATAGAATTTCCTTGTGACAAGAAAATGCAAACCAATCCATAAGCTGTACCTGTAGTGTCTCAGCCAACAGCATCTCTACCCTGCGACACGCCAGTGTGTCCACCATGCGAGCTAGAACCCTGAAGGGTGTACTGAGCAGCTTGTCCACATACAGCATCAGCAGGGAGCCAGACTGACTCAGGTGGATGCCTTCCAAACACTGCAGAGTCTTCTTCAACATGGTAGGCTGCAAAAGAGAAGGATTCAGTTAGTAAGGCAGAAAGGAGATGACAGAAGGAGAGCTAAGAGAGAGGGAGGTGAAGAGGAAGAGCAGTGAAAGAAGAGGAGAGGAAAGAAGTTAAGTTTAAATGTTAAAATTACACCAGTAATGATAAACTGAACAATTGGAAAAAAAAAACAAAAAAAAAAAACTGGGTGACCTAAAGAGAAGAAATGGTAACAAAAAGGTAGATGAATAGAAAAAGAAAAATGTTCAGCAGTGAGGGGTACTGGGCAACCTCAACAGTATGGGGAATGTAGTTAAAGGTGGTGGAGTAAAGAAGAAAAGAAAATCAAGATTGGTTGTTATTAAATGTGTATAAATGAATAGGATGACTTGACTAATGAGGGATGATTGAGGGGGGAAGCTAAAAAGGTTGTAATCTCACAGTACTGAGGTTGTCACAGCGGGACTGGATGGCCTGGATGAAGAGACCACTGGCAGCTGTGTTGCGGTGCACAGCGCTGATGAAATCTTGCACTGGAGGCTCATGGGAAAGGTTGATGAGGTCACGCACGTGGTTGACAATCAGCCAGGTCAGATGCTCCGAGTCATGAAGGTTCTGACACTATTTTCCGTGCAAAAAAAAAAAAGAAAAAAAGAAATCTAAATTACACATTAAACTTTAAAGGATTGTGTAATCATTTTTTTTTCAATCTCCATTTGTTACTAAATATTTTGGATTGTCTAAACACTCTTAAGAGTCTTACCACATAGTCACAGAAGAGGATGAGGGCTCCCCTGCGTACGATCTCTCGGTTGACCATAGCTAACCGAGTCTCAGGCTTATCCTCTTCTCCTTCCCCTGAAGAGTGAGGGCTCAGCAGCTTTGTGCACGAGTGGCTGTGTCTCCTGAGAGAAGAATGGAGACAGGGTCGATTGTCACAAGATACAGTGCTGTGCTCAAGTTCTAACAGGCTATTTGATTTTGAAAAATGTCTTGCACTACAAATAGATTTTTTTGCCCCCCTTTTAGTCGTACAATTTATGATACTTCATTATGTTTTTTGTGCTTTTTATGATGCAATTATAATCACTAATAGGATATTCTATTATGCTGCCCACTTGTTGGTGTAAGAGGGAGGGGTCCTTCCCTTTTCAGAATATTTCCATTGTCTACTTGAAGGCGTATGATAAGGGTAAGGTAAGGGCTCCACAATTAAACTGGACTTCAATGGGTTACGCAAACCATCCGTTCTTACCTGGGTGTCTGGTGCACCTCAGCCCACCAGGAGTAGTTGGTGTAGTCGATGATGAGGAGGACCTGGCACCACAGCAGCACCAAGGAGGGGTGGGTGGTGATCAGGCACTGCACCATGCTGTTCAGACCCTCTAAGGGGTAAAACAGGCCGGCCTCTGTGCTCGTCTGTCCACCTCCACCCTCCCCCTTAAGGAGACGGGTCGCTGCAGCCGTGATCCTGCGAAACATCCCTGGAAGGAACAGGAAAGCAAAAGAGTGAAAGGACTGTCACGGTGTACTTCCATTCAAAGTGCACCAATAGCAAAGAACAGAATGCAACAGATTTGGTGAGATGTAATGAATTTCATTCTGAATCTGTTTAAGATACACAGCAAAAATGACTATTTAAATGATATAAGCTCACCACTTTTGAAGACATGTATGAGACACATGAGCAGTGTGCCCAGCTGCTGGCAGTAGAAAGTGTGTTGCTGCTCTGTAATGTCCACTTTAACCTGTCTGGAGGAAATGTCATCCAGCAACACTCCTACCAGCTGGAGCAGAAACCTGGAAGGACGGGAATAGGGGACACATGTCAAAAGTGTAAAAGAGAGAATAGGGAAAAAAATAAAAATAAAAAAAAGACATGGGGGCAAAGTAGTGTTACAAAAAAAGAAAGCAGGGGCCAAGTAAAAACATCCCTCAATCTCAGAAGCATCCTTAAACTAGACGGTGAACACACACACTAACCTGGCAAAGGTTTCCTCAGGCACGGCTTTTTGTGCCTCGCCATTAGCTTCCCGGATGCCGAGTTCGTCGGCAGTGGGTGGGTCACATGGGGAGGGGCTCTGCTGATGCAGGCGACGGATTGTGTGGCAGGAGAGGAGATGCGGGGTGAGGGAGAGTTCGTGGACCCGTGACAGGACAATGTCCTCAGTGGACTGGGAGATAAGTACCCTGAGCACTGCCAGGATACCAGACACCCACAGCTGGACTGTAGCAACTGATGCCTGGATGAGCAGAGGATTGAGTTCAAGTCAAAAATCTATAATTTGCGATCACTTGAAAAACAAAAAAATTGAAAAGGTTTTAAAGGTACATCAGACAGGAAAAGTCAAAAGTCTGTGTGCGCATTTTCAAATATCAGATGAAATTTCTCACCATGGTGACCGGGGTGGTGAACATACTCTTGAGCAGCATGTCTACAGGTCTGAGAGAGGAGGGCGCCACAGTCTCAAACAGAGTGTTCAACACTCCCAACGCCTCCGGAGAGTCCAGGTGCATCTGTGAGGACACAGCATACAAATGTTTGAGGACAAACTAGGGTTTTCACCAGATCATTTCGTTACATGCATACAAGTCGTAGTCTCAATAGCTAATATTTGTCAGTGTGCACTAACTATGTTTGGTGAAAGAGAGCTCACAAACATATACACCTGCATGCATTTCCCTACCTGCTGCTTAGCAATCAAGGGAAGTATGACGTCAGCAATCTGCCTGGACAATCTCTTCCACTTGTCTTCGTTCTCTTTGTGACACTGCTGCAGTACAAGGATGAACATCTCCAACACCTACAACAACATGTAAAAGCAAATGTGAGGCAGGGAAAAGATTGGCTGGAATGTTTTATGACATTAGCATCCGTTTGAATCCATTTGTGATCGTACCTGATGGTGTTGCACGAGTCTGAGCAGCATGGAGACCACCACTTCTTTCTGTGTATCCAGCTCTTTGCCTGCATCTGCTTTGTTTGAGCCCCTCAACACAAACAGGTCGTGGACTATTGGCTGCAAGGCCGGGATGGCTGTGGAGGAGAGAGGAAAGTAAAATTGAATTACTGCTAACTACTCGGGAAGGAATGTGCTTTTGAGGTTATGCGTTAGTTTGAAGTAATGTTTAGGAATGTAAGGGAGAGCCAGTGACGGGTTTACAAGTAGAAGAAATGATTGTGTATGTAGTGCTTTTCTCACCATGTGTGACCGCTTTCCTGCCGCTTGCCATGATGCCGTCACACAGCTGAATGATCTTGGGGATGCTGATTATCTGCTTGGAGTGGTAACGCTCATACGACAACAGAACCAGGAAGAAAAAGATGTTGGGAATGATGGCCTCCGAATCTCTGTGCGAGAACAGGTATTATTTTAGTTCACACGACGGCCCTGGAATATTTGAGTTTATCTACAGTTAGGTAGAAGCGAGGTTTTATTACTTGTATAACCAACACACACACACAAAACAAGTACTACAAAAAGGCCTGAGAGACATGGGTTTCTGAAAATGGCACAATACATTGCTTTTACAGGAGTCGCAAACACTCACCTGAACTGTCCCACTTCAATGTACTCAAACTGCTTCAGAACAAAGCCTATGAACACCTAAAACATAAAATATATCTTTCTGAGTGTGCTTAATTCCACAATTTGAAGATGAACTCATGCAAAAGCATGCATTTGTTTTTAAATTTTACCTGATCTGAGTCCAGCAGGCAGTAGTTGACCCTAAGCTGCACAAGTTGAGCGAGCAGGTCCAGTACTTGCCTCTGCAGGGCCACAGACGTGCTGGTAGTGTACTGCTTTAAAGCTTTGATCACCAGTGGCTCAAACAGACGAATGTGGTTGTGGATGGCATTCTGGAAAATCAAAAGATGAGGCCACAGATTTCAGAACAGCAGCACCTTACTCAAGCAAATGAGCAATGGAAATCATAATTTATATAAAAAAAAAAAAAGAAAAAAAAAAAAAAAACCACACACACTTTGGTGTCTTGAGCTTTAAGATATTTTAGCAGAACAGTGTAAGTTTACCTTGTCTCCTCTGTTGCGTGTTGCATTTGCAATGTTGGACCTCAGCTGGTTTGAAGCTTTTTGCATCACATCAAACCATCTACAAGTGGAAAAAGAAGGCAGGTTCTGTAATGTGCCACCTGTTCCATGTTCATTTTTGTGCATTTGTCTGGAATTATGTCAGTCCACGCACACAAATATCAATGCCAGCTCTTGTGTCTAATCTGTGTGTTGCTAAAACTCACCCAGAGGTGTCGTGCTCCTGTTCAGCCTGCACCATGTTACGGAGACTGGCATCGGCGAGAGCCTGAGTGAAGTGAGTGTACGGCGCCATGAAGCAGTAGTGGTAGAGGCCTGGTCGCAGACTGGACGATCCAAGACGGAGGCCCTTGCCCTGGGAACGGCTGGGTCCACTCAGGATGCCCTCGCACTGAGAGGCCAGGTTGGTGCCAAACAGGGTCTTCAACAGCTAAAGAAAGAGAGTTCTTCAGTTACTAAAGAAAAAAAAAAAAAGCAATAGTTTGGAGTCCATGTTTGTTTAACTGTGCTGCATTTTCAAATTATCTTCTCTAAACTAAACTTGCTTACACAACAAATCTGCTGGGTTATTCTCAAATTTAGTCTGGAATGTCTAGAATGGAACATATTCATCATCTGACAAGTCAGTATCTTTTCATTGCATCTAAATAATAATTAAGCTCCAATAGTGTCTTGTAGGATATTTCCCATTACCAATTTTGTCTTAATGTTTGAATCTTGGTGCATCCTGAAATAGGTCTGTTTAAATGTTTCCTTGTAATTTAGTGACTTTGGTCTAGAAGGGGACCCTTTGCTTTGTGAGGGCTAAACTCTCTGCCGAGTAATTACTGAAGGGGACCTAACCATACAAAGATATCAGATAACAGTTTATTTTTTAAAGAAAAATCCTCCAATATCTCTCCTAGGAGCCATTTCTGTAATAAATTATTTTATAGCAAACTAGATTCACTGTTATACAATGCAGAGAATTAGATCATCCCCCATTATGCTTCTTCAGTTAGGGAATTAGCTAGTATATCACTGTGTGTATACAGATGTATGGAACCATCGCACAGGAAAACCCGATGCCTTTACAGGCCCTGTCGGCAGGAACCAGCCTCACTCTGTGTGGAGTCACACCGGTTGCAGCACACCGCTCAATGTTACAACCATAAAGACCCCACACACAAATGTTAAAATGCACAACTAAATATACAATCCGAGACATAAACACAGATTACTGACCTGTTGTACACAAACTGTAGCCATGGTTGGTTCCCTGGAGAAGCAGGACTTAAGGTAGCCTAAGATTTCCTCCACACACTGACAGAAAATATAGTACATTTTATTCAATCGATTGTTACAGTCAAGGCCGCAGGAGTGGTTATACATTGGCTTATATGAATGAAACTAATTAAGTTGTTATGAATATTAAAATGTGCTTCCATCCAGTCCAATCATCCAGAACCTCCTCTTTACTGCTCCCACTAATATCAACACTTTAAAAATTGTCTGAATTCCAAAAGAGCATATTTCATATCTTTACCTTGCTGATGTCATGTAGTGTGGCTAGCTCCAGGAGCTGGGATAGAACATCTAGAGTGGCACGCAGGAAACCTCCAAACTTCTCCTGGCTACTGTGGAGGTCCAGCGTTACCTAGGAAATAACAAAACAAGTAACACCACTACCAACCACCATCTAGGCTGCTAAAAGCTGTAAACCAGCTCCTGTTAGGATAGGAAGTAATTTAAAAAAGGGATGAGTGTTCCGACCTTGTAGTTGGCATGTGTAGCTTTAAGGACATCATAGAGCTTGAGGTAGGGTGGAAGGTGGTAGAAGTTGCCAAGGGTGGTAGATTTGTTTATGGCTGTTGACCCAGTGCTGTCTGCTGGCCTGCCTGCTCACAAAAAGCACAACATCAAAACTTTGAATATTCAGACGCCTCAGAGAGATTATCTGTACCTGTGCTAGT
Source organism: Perca fluviatilis (assembly GCF_010015445.1). Taxonomy (NCBI): domain Eukaryota; kingdom Metazoa; phylum Chordata; class Actinopteri; order Perciformes; family Percidae; genus Perca; species Perca fluviatilis. Next base: position 35,478,150 of record NC_053112.1, read on the forward strand.
GCATGGTCAGGTGTGCATACCTGTGTTGACCTCATTGCTTTTCTTTGGGCTCATTGGGACAGCACTGGGCTCTGCGACATCCTTCTCCTTGCCTTTTCTCCGGATGGGACTGAGGGAGGGGGTGTTGCTCAGGGAGGGGAGGGTGGCCTTTAAATTAGGGAACAGAATACAACAAGTGAATACAATGGACTTCCTGTGGATGCAACTTGGCATAAGCAGATAAATGCAAGTACATTACAAATAATCACTTGACTATGAGCCATTTAAACCAAATAACACAAAACTCTGAACGTGTACCTTAACCGCTGGTCCAGGTGGCATGTCATCCAGCACATGGGCACAGATGTTGAGGATCTTCAGTAGGTGAGAGAAGAGTTGCTCCAACATGGCCACCAGGGAGCGCTCAGACAACCCTGCCCAGGGTTCCTCCATCTTATTTGGGCCTCCACTGGTGTTTGTGCTACCACTGGTGCCGTCTTCCTCTCCAGCCCAGGGGTTGCGCATGCATTTAGGAGCCACAGCTGGGAATATAATTAAGGGACTGTTTAATCAATCAGGTTACAGCTTTTGTTTAAGTAATTGGTAGTACGTTTCCAAATACAGTGTAATTTTAAGCTACATGAACAGGATTGGTCATGTAAAATTTGTATGCACAATATCACCCACCAGCAAGCAGATTGCCAGAAAGCAAAAGTGCATCCTGGTGTGAAGAGAGATCCAGTGGAAACCAAGCAGAAGAGAGTAAGGATAGGACCATGTTGGCCATTCCTACAGTCAGAGTCCTCCGTTCGGTGTCTGGTGCAGATGAGGAGGTTGAAGAGGCTGGAGCACTACATGGCTGTGACACACTGCGTAGCAGAGGGAGAAGGACAGAAGATAAATCAGGTGGACATAGAAAAACAAGAGGAAATGAAGAGCAAGAGTAGTGTGTCGTTTGGCAGATTACGCAACTAAGGTGGCATTTAATGTACAGGTAAAGGATGAATTCACTAGAGAGAGGGTACACAAACCTGAGGGCCCTGCCCCTGCTGCGGTTGAGACTAGAGCGGGAAGAAAAGCTGCTACTGGAGCTGACATAGCCACAGTGCCAGCCTGTACTCCAAGTGCACACTGGGAAATTTAAAGCCAGGAGGGACAAGGCCTCACAGCAGCCAAACTGCAGAGAAACAGACAAAAGAAAAGGTGTTGACCATCATGAAAACACACACACCCAACTTTCTATACAGCAGGCAGAAAAAAAAAGGTAAAGCATTAAGTGTGTCTGAAAGCTCACAGTCAGGGCCCTGGAGGTAGAAGAGGTGAAAGCATGGGAGACGGCAGTGACGACTCTGGACAAATTGTTCTCGATTGTCACATCAGACACATTGTTGGACAAGTTGTAGCCTCTGTACGTCCTGGCAGATAGAGAGAAGAGCAGAGTTCCTCAATCAGAGATTGTGTTCTGGGATATTGTTATGAGCTTTGTAATTGAACCACTTGGACTTAATTTCAAAGTTCTGATAGTCTGTACAACATGCTGTAGGTACCATAGAAGGAATAAGTGACCAATGATCTTAATATAAATAGTTTCTTAGTAATAGGATGGCATTGAGAGCCTGTGAGATGTGACACCAGAGGACCTTGTGTCTGTGTGCTCATGTACCTTGTGATTGTACTAACTGTGAACTGGGAGGGGGGTTGGGTCTCATGCATCAGCAGCTGAAGGTAGACCGAACTCTGGTCCCGGGCAATAGCCACTACTGGGTCCACTTGACCCTGGTCACAGTCATAGAACAACCTGGAAACTAGCCTAGTAGAGAAAGAGAGGGAGAAGAGAGACAGAGACACGTGGGAAAGATTAGGAGAGTTAATAGAAAGAATTTTTAATAAATTGCACCAAAGAAAAATCTAAGTGTGCTTTTCTACAGTAAAGTCCAGTATATTCAAAATGTGCATACAGTATGAGAAAACCTAGTATACCTGCTGACAGCAGATGCTGCCACATGTCGGACTCTGGGGTCATCATCTCCCAACAGACAGATGACCACATCATTCAGGACTCTGTCCTGTAGCCGCAGCCGCTAGATAGAGAGGAATGTGGACAAATTAAGGACTGAAGTTTTCAACTCTCAGCATCTCAAGTTGAAAACTTTTGGGATACACCCTGCATGTGTGAGTCTAAAAGCCTCAACCAAGACTTGCATTTCCACAGCGGTAATTGAGAACTTACCCCAGTGTAGTGATGATCCCCTTTGTGCAAAGTCTCAGTTTTCCTCTCCAGGAAATTAACTAACCTGAAAGAGTGAATATCTTTAGAATGCAACCACAGGTTATACAAGTGATGTTGCATTTAAGACAATATCTAAAAAGACATTGTTAATGTTCAGGATATAGTGATTTAGAAAGTGTACAGTCCCCTACCGACCGACCCACACAAAAAATATTGAGCCTACCGGAAGTCCATCTCAGCCAGGGTCTCCAAGAGCTCAGTGCGAACAAGCCAATAGGACGAGTCCCTCAGAGCAAGAAGGTTTATCAGCAACTGCAGGCCGAGCTCGCTCAGGGTACTGCTGCACACAGTCATGATGCAGTGCTGAAACGCACATAATAAATGTCAAATTCAAATCCATGCACAGATTACTGACACTAGTACAGATATGTCTTACCCTCACTGCAGAGCAAGCCATCTTGCAGGTGACAGAGGATTCATCTTTCAGAGTTTTCTGGAGCAAAGGCACCAAGTCCACCAGGGACAGAGGGTTACCTGGAGAGCAACCGGTCACACAGGCGAGGAAGAACCATTAAACACTGTCCGAACTTTCAACATGTCAGCACCAAAACAAACACTCCTGTACAAATCAACCACACACACCAACCTGTTGCACTCTGCACACTGGCCAGCCAGGTGTGTATGTTGTAACGAGTTTTGGTGAGTGCGGCTTGTATGATGGCTGCACAGAGGATGGCTGTGGCACCTCTGATCTGGGGGTCCCCATGGTCGATGAGACCCAGGATGTCAGTGATATACTGCTGCTCTGCAAGGGGACAGTGAAAGAGAGCGGTGTCAAAAACAGTGCTGAAGATGGTTGTCAATTAATACACTTTGTAACTTCCGCTGCAGTATTTGTCAAAAATGCACGACAGGCCTGCTCACGCGATATATTTCACATGTCACAGTTGGAAAAGCACAGGAGTAAATAATAAAACCAATGATGGCTGAATTCCATTTAGCTGCTTTAGTTTCAGAGTCCTGGAATACAGGAAATGTTATTAGGAACACCTGTGCTTTTCCTACTAGGACAAGTCAAAAGGTCTGCGGTGAAAAAGGCCTACGGTGTTCCATTAAAAATAGTGAACTTAATTATACTACTCTTAATTCAAGTGAATGTGGAAGGCCACCGATCAACAAAAACAGCCAGCTATTTCAATAAAGATATCCACAATTTGAACTGCAGTATTTTGCTTGTGTTGGAGAGTGAGAGGCTGTCCAAACTACTAAACAGCTACACTCAGTCCTCAGGCTTCAGACTTCCATATTATTGCTTATTGTCCATCCATTTAATCCTATCATGACAAATTGTTAACACTATGGGTGACAGTTCTCATGTCCAACTGAATGCCACAAAGTGGGATCTTAAAAAGGCCCTGAACACCCACACAGGTGTTTTCACTTAATGCCTGATACAACCTCTTCTCAGGAAACCTCCCTCACACGCCCTTTAGTTTATGGGTTTCTGAAGTCAATTGACCTCAAGTAAATCTCAGCATAGCTCCACCAATCATCAACCTGAGCAGAGGCCTAATCAGCCTGAATAAGTGGAAACACCTGTGTTCATTTTCTTGTGAAAACTGTATGATGGTGTTCTAGTAAAGTAATAATAAAAACTCCGATGCTCTGAACGATTAGTGTTGCAATATTAGTTTTGTCCATAAATCCCCAATATAGGCCCTTTGTTAGAACCGGCCTGTCCAGGTGTCACGCATCATCTAAATAGGGTTCTCTTTAACTTTGTATGCCCCTACCTTCTACTGGAATGCCGTCCAGCGGCTCCAAGTAGAGGGAATTAAAGAAGGCTTCAGGATGCAGCGCTGCTGCTGCCCCAACACAGCTGACTGCCAGAGCCTTCACGCTCACTCGCACCTCCTTGTCAGGGGTCAGACCTGTAAAAACAGAGCACACCAAAGATTTACACACACACACACACACACACACACACACACACACACACACACACACACACACACACACACACACACACACACACACACACACACACACACACACACACACACACACACACACACACACACACACACACACACACACACACACACACACACACACACACTTTTGAGATTTTGTCTCTGACTCTCATTATTTAAGATACGGTTCTGTGATTAAGGTTATACAATAGGTTTTGTATCATAGTAGCGTAAATTTAATTAATTAATTAGTAGCCAACCAAAGAGTTAAAAGGTCCCATGACATGGTGCTCTTTGGATGCTTTTATATAGACCTTAGTAGTCCCCTAATATTGTATCTGAAGTCTCTTTCCCAAAATTCTGCCTTGGTGCAGAATTACAGCCACTAGAGCTAGTCCCACAATGAGCTTTCCTTAGGATGTGCCATTTCTGTGTCTGTAGCTATTGATGAGGAGAGAGGGGGGGCAAGGTGGGGGTGTGGCCTTGACCAACTGCTACTTTGCTTGTTTGAAAGCCATGATGTCTCTCTCTCATGGGTGGGCCAAATTCTCTGGGTGGGCAAAGCAGAGAAAGGGGAGGTAACCTTTCCCCTTATGACCTCATAAGGAGCAAGATTCCAGATCGGCCCATCTGAGCTTTCATTTTCTCAAAGGCCGAGCAGGATACCCAGGGCTCGGTTTACACCTATCACCATTTCTAGCCACTGGGGGACCATAGGCAGGCTGGGGGAACGCATATTAATGTTAAAAAATCTCATAAAGTGAAATGTTCATGCCATGGGAAGCTTACGAACATCTGCAGCTCTAGGTTTATTTATTAAGGCTTTCATAATAGCCACGTCTTGCATAGATCAAACTAACCAATAAACATAAATACTACATAATGGAATATTGAGCGTCTCAAAAACTGGCCTAGTGTCATTGGTACTTTTATTAAGGCTTAGATCATTATTTTTGATGACATTTTTAAAACACACCTATGGCATATTTTGAGCAATTTTGATAACACTCACCATTTTTTCTTCCCGTCAGTAAGAATGAAGCTGCAAGAAGCCTTACACAGTGCACCAGTGGCTCCACCCCCTGGTCTGTATAATGTCCGATCGGACCCTTTATCCGCGATGGCTAAGAAGCAGGCAGTTAAGAGTTAGAGACAGACGCATCATTTTGCATGTCAGGTGTGAAAACCTGAAGTGGACGTTTTTGCGTGGCTGTGTCTTTACCTTGTTGTCAGGTTCGGGTTCAGCAGGTTCGTCCTTTGTTATGAAGCGGTCCACACTGCCGTCTGAACCCTGCCGGTTGTGACCTCGGCCATCAAAGAGATGAGGCTTGCTCAGAGCTGCACGGAAATACACATAGAAACAATAAGCCAAGCTTTAACTTATAAAGAGAACCTGTTTTCAGTGAAAACCAGTGTTTGTGTGTGTGCACAAGCATACCCAGTGCTGACTGCAGGAATGGTTCTGGGGGTTCTTCTTGGGAGGAAGGTGCTGCTCCTTCATCTTCTTCATCCTGCAATGTCCCGATCTGCATCCCAGAGTACAGGCTCTCACTGCCATCCAGCACCTTTTGCACAGACACATAGAGCCAAGATCTCTAGTGAGGAACTAACTTACAATACAACAAACATCAAATGCAACATATAGGAAATGCAACTGCATGCAAAGGATACCTAAATAGTTTCAACTCATTCATTATCGAGTTAGATTTGCTGGATTGAGGACAGAGACACAGCATAACAAACACGACTAAAACCGCAAGTCAAACAAACGTTCCCATTTTAAACCTCTACTGGATCATGCTTGGGTCACTTAATTCACAGCAAGTCAACTACACATAGAAAGAAGCACAGGCTTGGGAACTCTGCAATTATGGTTGCCACAATCCACCAGAGGAAGAGCAAGCTTTTGATCCAAACTACTCAACATTGAAATTAATTCCTCAAAGATAAAGTAAGCAAGTATTTTTTTACTACATGAGGTAAACATGGTATTTTATAGAAAACTAGTTTTTCCTAGCAAGATGTATAAAGTACGCTGAATCCAAAAACAAATTTAAATATTTGTTTTTCCAGGTTTGGCCTCCGCTGGAACAAAAGCCTGTCACAGTCTCTCGAAAAGGTAGAGGGAACCAAATCTGAAGTAGAACAATTAAAAAGGAACAGATGGCCTTCATGCTTCTACTTTGAACTCTTCACTGCAAGCCATCAACATGGGATGTTGGGGTTGCTTGTTTAAACAAAAAGGTCTTTCAAAAGCTTTTTGGGGAGGGAACCACTGGAAAACGAGGAGGACAAGAAGGGGCATGATGTATTGTCACTGACAACAAGAAGGGAAAAGTAGAAATAAGCAGGGCAAGTTGCATGGGCTGTGATGAAAGAAAAAGAGAAAGCCAAAAGGTTTTCAGACAAGCAAGCCCCTCCCACTCTGTTCAAAGTGTCCAATTGGCTGACCTGGTCACTAGTGCTAGAGGAGGAGGTGGCATAGAAGGAGGAAGAGGAGGAGAAAGAGAAAGAAGAAGAGGAAGCAGTGTAGACAGAAGAGTCGCTGTCTGTGGCATCGGGACCCTCGGTGGAAGTTGGTGAGGGAGGGGACGGCTCAATCACCCGCGGCAATGGAGTGCGCGACTGGTACGGAGGATCAAGGAGAGGGGGCAAGACCATAGAGGTAGAATTGTTAGAGTGGACAATCTCACACAAAAATGTCTCTGAAGGGGAGCAGCAAAAATCCAAATGACTGAACCAAGTGTGTGACATCAAATCTACAGTAATTCTATGTATTTTAAGGAGCACTTTTATTAAACAAGATGGTGCATCTCAAAAGGGTTTATCCTAATTCGATTTTTTAAATAAATTACAAAATACTGTACACACACACACACACACCATACAAGTGGTTTGCATGTTGTACTCCGTTACTTACTTATTGAAAGTATTAAACATAAATGCCAACCAGCTCCCAAATCTTATAGACGACATGGTACAGCGGGCCTCTGGGAAAAGGCCATAACAAGACGAGCATCCTATCTCTTTGAATGCAGAATTGTCTATATATTTCTACCTCTAACTTCTGATTATCACTATCATTTCAGTTTATGCCCGACATGAACTGTCAGAATTTTTCTACAGCATCCTGCTGTCACAAAAAGTTGCTTTTAATAATGTACAGCATGAACTGGAGCTAGTGGCTATCCGTAAGAAAGGATATCAACTTAAAACACTATACTATAATTTGGGAAATGGTTTACAGTTATTTCAATTTTATGAAATTTGTACATAATGGGCTAAAATATGCAAAACCACTGATACTGCCCTTTAACAGTTAAAAAAAAAAAATGTGGGGAAGGAATATTTTGTCCATTCTACAAATCCTAACTCTATGAAGTGTAGCATCATTCATGGACCGGGAAGTATGCCATTAGGGACTCATTTTGGTTCATAGTTAATCATAGCACTGCATGGTAATTAAGTCTTTCGGTGTCTAGGGAAGCACGCTGTCACACACATATACACAGAAATAAAGAACTGTATGTTCAAGCTGTATTCTCCAACCAACTTAAATCATACACGCATTCCCACACAGTCACACTGACCAGTTCTGCTACGTCCGAAGGGGTGACAGCGGAGTCTGGTCCCTCCGTGGTGGTCTGGGAAGAGTCGCTGGGTGGAAGTGAGCGATCGTTAGTGCCTAGCAGAGTCCCACCTACACCTAAGGGCCCTCCCTCCATCTCTGGTGTAGTGTAGTCAGCTGTCTCTGGAGTAACGTTGGCCCCACCGCTGGAGCTCCGACTCAGCATTTCCTCCTCGTTGTCGTTGGGTGACTCAGGAGTGTCTGATGCAGATGTCCCGCCTCCGCCCTGCTCTGAGGAAGCACTGAGGTCCACTGAGTCTCCAGGCTGCAGGGTATGCTGAGAGGAGCGCGGCTGCTCTGTGATGATGTCCACCTGGGCTGCGGAGGAGCCATCTGCACCAACAACTGCCGCTGAAAGAAAGACACACACAGTCAATTTTGTACTGCCGCATGGGGCTTTACCATCTAGTTTAAAAAGTGAAGCTGCCAAATACTTCACATTCTGCTTCATAGAGGGTGCATCTCACCTGTGAAGGCCCCAGCGGTGACCTCGGTTCTCTCAGCATCATCCTCCAACCCATCCTCCTCCCCAGAGAGCATTTTACCTGGAAACAACAGGTGTATTGTCAACATAACATCAGCACTAACAATAGCTGGAGAGGCAAAGAGACTAAAACCTGGGTGGTGCAAATTTCCTTTTAACTGAGTGCATTTAAAAAAAGGAAAAAAAAAAAAAAATGCCTCAGGTTTTCTTGGATGTATACATTAAAAAGTAATTATTGTGCATCATTAACAATATATCCAGAATTTAGAGGCCAATCAACCACCAAAGGTGACACACCCTGACTGAAACATCAGTTAGAGGATAGAGGGGAGCACACAAGAGATAAATAAACCAGTCACCTCTCGGTTTCCTGAGAAGGAGTGGACTGCAGGAAGAAGCTCCACCTGCTGCATATGGCAGGAAACAGGAAGTAGAAACATAATAGGAAGAGAAAAGCAGCAAAAGCTCAGAAGGACTCGTAGGAAACAGAACTGTTATTTACAGAGAACAGGGAAAGTTAGGAAGCAAAGAAAAAGGCTGCAAACACAGACCAAGGCAGAAACTAGAGTAGAGCACCAACACAGTTTGGTCGACTAATTGCCTGGCAAAGTCTTTCAGTAAGATTAATGAATTACAAAGACTGTAGAGCCCACGTTACATTGTACAAAAGCTTTATGAAGCCAATCCTGACTGATCGATGTGTTTACCAATGAGCTCGAGGATGCTGCCGGAGCGCGCGCGGCTCTCAGTGTCCTGGCGGAACACGGTGCCATGTAGAATGCTGCCTGCGGTGATGAGCATGTGCAGAAGCTCTGGTGGGGGAGTCCTGAACATCTGCTGCAGGAGCTCCAGAGCTGCCGTGACCACATTGTGATCCCAGTGCTGTGTGTAGTGCAAGGTCAGCTCGTACACCTTCTCACACACACACACACACACACACACACACACACACACACACACACACACACACACACACACACACACACACACACACACACACACACACACACACACACACACACACACACACACACACACACACACACACACACACACTTTAGCCCAAACTATTTAATTAACATACAAACACAGATGTCCACACAATCACTCTCTTCTCTCAACCTGTAGCAGTTGTTCAGGTGTTGGCTGTACATCAGCCTCCTTCCTCATGACTCCAAAGCTTCCTTTGAGGCTGGTGGTGTTGACTTGCTGCTGCAGCAGAGGCATCAGGTAGCGAAGGGTTAACAGCACCCCCAGAATGAGGTGGCTGGGGTGCTCCTCATCCACTGGAATCAGCAGACCTAGAAAAAGGACAGAATGTCAGGGTGTGTGTTCACTACTTGAATGTTGGTAGCCAGAGTGCTGTAGCTAAAAGCAGTAAGATACCAAACTAGCTCTCAAATGGTTGCTGAAATAAGCTCAATTGTTAAGTAACAACTAGGCAGGTAAGAAGGTGCATGGCCAGAGGATGTGTGTGGCTGTGGCCCTACCCAGCAGCACATTAAGGAGCCAGGTGTAGAAGTAGCTGCTGCGTCTGGAGTGTTGGCACACACTGACGGCTGAGCTGGCTGCTGTCCGTCTGATGGTGGGGGAGCTGGACTTCAGGTTGGCCACAAATGACTTCAGCAGCACCTAGAACAAAAATGGTTGGACTACAATGAAAGGAAGCTTTTGCAAGATGGGCATATGTCCTTGTGTAAATGGTGTCCAATTGAGTGATATTTTGGTAGTAATCTTTTTTGCATCTAAAACGGTTTAAAAATGATTTTTGGCAGTGCTGGAAGGGAGAAAGCTTTCAAAATTAAATGTTTATGGAGCCAAACAAGGAAATATAAACTTTGAAAAAGGGACTCTTTCTTCGGCTTGTTTCAATAATGACTTTCAGGAAAATTAACTCTTAAACAGGAAACAATAAATTCCCAAAGACAAAAGCAACAATTTTTTATTTTTAAAATTTTAAAAAGCAAAAATTATTTGAGCCCAAATTTAATGTCTACCAAACAATTTCAAGGTTTCTGCTTTGTGTGGATACCTTGATCTCGCCATCATTGGCAAAGTGTCCCAAGGCGGCCATGATCTTGGGCATTGCGGCAGCCAGAGTCTCCTGTACTGTCTCCTCCTGCCGCTTGGTGATTCGGGAGAGGCATGGCAACAGGTTAACCAGGTAGGGTCTGGACCACAAGGGATAGAGGGAGGGATAAGAATGCAAACAGAACAAAGTAGTAAAAAGCATTTAAAACTGAGTTAGACAGTGATGCTTCTTCCCCTAACCATAGCTGACTGGGAGACAAACAATGTTAAATACAGATAGTAGCTTTACAAGCTACACCTAAATCTGCTGTCCTCAGAGTTTGGCATTATGTAATTTAAATATGGTTGTCATGTGAATGAGGTAAAACAAAAAAAGCCATTTTCACACATTGTGTGTATATACCTGCATTTCTGAGGTCTAATGAGGTGAGCAAGCTCAGCAAACCTCCACAAAGCTGCCCTCAAACTCCGAGAGGCACCGTTCTACAGAGACACACAAACACTCATCAACATCAAGTTTTAATTTTCACACTTTACAAGAAACAAATGTCAAACCTTAGTCATTAGTCTGTGAGAATAATACCTTTGAAGAAAAACATGACTAACAACACAGACGCATAGGTCATACCTTTTTAATTTCTTTATACAGCTCCAGCTGCAGTCTAGGCAGGTTGGAGTCCATCAGTGCCTGAAAATAAACATCAAAAACCTTCTCTCAAACCTGATCATCCTGGGCAACACGGCTAATTCAACAATAAAAACTGATTTTAAATTAAATAGCCAAAATAATGCTTTATTATATACTTTGCTCATTTTAAATATCATCGTCTTCATCAGTGTTTTTAAATGGATTGATAAGGTAAAAACACATATGGTCACATCATGCAAACTCAAATCAAGGCTTATTATTCTGTAAATGCGCCATGTCCTTAGTGGGCACCAACTGAAAAGGGACTGATGATCTACTTTCTTTCCTATTATTGAAGAAACAATGAAGGACGATGTTAAAAAGAGGAGAGAAGATAGTAGTCTGGGGTCCTGCTCACTTTGATGATTTTGTTCAGGCACTCATCGGCTACCATCCGGACATCTGATTCGCTGTCATCACTGCAGAGCAGGAACATCTCCATGGCAATGCCCAGCAGTTTCTGAAACTCTGGAGACGTTCTGCTCCCAGGACCATAGAGAAGAAAAGTAAGGCAGGCAAATGTCATTACGCACATACATATTCAACTTTTGTATATGTCAATACCACTATTCTGAACGGTTTACACATGAAACACTCAAAACCATAATAAAAGGGGTGAGGAAAAACAGAAGGGGTGAGATTTCATACCGTGTCAACCCAACTCAAACTGGCATGTTAAGTTTACGTCATTTTAAATTACAGACACTCAATGTAAATTTGATTGATTTAAAAAAATAATAATAATAATAATAATAATAATTCAGATCAGCAAGGCCTACCTCAGAGACTGAGCCACAATGTTTTCACATATTGTCAGGCAGTGGGTGACCCTGTCCTTCTTTGTTGTAGCCTGTTCCTTTTTCCTGCAAAAGGGGAAAGATGGGGAGGATGGGAAGAAGGGACAGAAAACACGATTACGCAAAAGACAAGGAAAAAATATATATATATATATATATATATATATATATATATATATATATATATATATATATATATATATATATATATATAGATAGATAGATAGATAGATAGATAGATAGATAGATAGATAGAACAATTGGGTTCAGAGTCAAACTGAGAAAGTACAATTAAAAAGGTGCACTATGAGCATGACGACACTTCTGTTGACGTTCCAAGTAAATACTAAACGAAACAAGCAAGCCACTCCACCCATGTTTCCGTAACTGTCACGACTAACTGACTAACTGTCACTAACCCCCACCCCCTCCCCCTCCCCCTCCCATCTTGTCGGTGATTGGCTGGAACGTGGTGTTGTATTTTGGAGCACAGCCCTTTTTCACGGTGTATTCAGGGGGCAGGCAGCTAGCGGACCAAGGAGAGATGCCTACGATTTGAGACAAAAATGAAAATTGCTCTGAAACCATGCAGGAAACTCATAGTGCACCTTTAAATCTCTTGCTTAGAGCCAAACAGCACAACAGCACAATGGATGGAATACTAAATATACCAAGTCAATGCCAGGCCACCCCATAAAACACCGCAACACTGGTAATTTCTGTATATCACTGAAAAGACAACAACTGAGGAGATCTCTATGCGGGCATGAAAGGAACCACAGTGTACATTTAAACTCTAGTCAAATCTCAGTATTCCTTGAATAGCAGAGAGAAATGTCCATTTCAAAAGTGTCAAGCAACTTAAGTGCAAATTCACAAGACCACAATGTCAGACCTATTTCCTCTGTATCTAATTATAAAGCATACATCAGCAGCAGAAACACATTTTCTTAATAGCTGAGGGAGACTGCATAGGCTATATATTCCATCATTTACATCATTAGTGATGGAATTTACTAAACTGTATACTAATCACCAAGGAAAAGCAATCCATTTCAGAGAGTGTATTGCTGATGACAACAATAGACATTTCTAGGAACCTCTCGACTAGCAGATGAGCCTGATGAGTCTGCTGGTGCTTTAACACCAAAAGCTCTTTAGAACTTGACAGATGAAATGATTGACTAGGCTGAATAGTATATTTGAAAAGGTGGAAAATATGGTACGGTCGTTAGTGAAGGTGTATGGCATGTGTTCATGAATGAAAGGGACATGAAAGGAAATGAAAAGCTTTATTCCCTGGGCAGCGGCTAAACAAAAACAAGGCACGCAGCCCTAGTCGCTACAGCACATCTTGCTCCACTGATCCGGATGGAGTGCGATGGACAGGCGTACGTGACGCCAGTCCAGGAGGCTACCATTAATGCACCAGGTCATCAAGCAAAAGTAGTTATGACATCTAACGTTACCCTTCTGTGCAATTAACAGCACAATGTTACACTCAAAAATGTGAACGTAGCTTTACAAACAGAATTGTTCTTCCGAGATCAACTTATTAAGCAGAATCTGAACCTTTTAATTAGCTAGTCCCTGAGCCCTTAGCAGGTGCGTGGGCATCAATTAGCGGATGCCTTCTACTGTATGTTAGCTATCATTCAGCTAGCGTTAGTCCTACAAATCTGAATATTTGAGTGTCAGTCAAATAATGCTAATATCAGGCGACGGAGCCTCGCTAAGCATTAGTGCAATGTCTGGCAACAAGTAGATATTAAATAGCAGAGAAGCTTAAATAACAGTTTAGAATCTGCTTGATGGTTTGCATGTTGCTAACTGGCTTCAAGCTAACAATTAAACCTTGGTTCCCTTAACTTAACGTTACCAGAAGAGAGAGAGAGAGAGAGAGAGAGAGAGAGAGAGAGAGAGAGAGAGAGAGAGAGGTACTAACGTTAGCTCGCAAGCTAAGCTACCTGTCTAGCTGTTTGCTTGCTATGCAATCGCTGTGGGACAAAAATCCACTTACTGCCTCTGGACAAGCTCCTCGGCGGTCGGTGGTCCCTGTTGCTGCTGGAATGACTTCAGAGACTCAAAGGCCTTCATCAATTTCTCCATGGTGGCCATTTTAGCAAACAGTAAGCTTGCTAGGCTAGCTAATATTTACTATGTGAGCTAACTAGCTAGCTAGCACAGTGGGGACAAGTTAGCAAAAGGAGAGAGCAATGGGTGCGTAGTGCGACGAGAGTGCCAACACTGCTCGCGACAACTACCACCGGCTCTCCGCCTTCTTTTCGTGCAATATATCTCTTATTCTTTTACAATGTTAATTCTTAATGAACAAAATGTTGGTCGATAATAAGCCATCTTTGATGCAGCGTTGCGTTCCCCCGACAAAATCACACCAGGAAGTGGCATTGGTGACAGTATAAAAGAGAGGGGAGGGTTGCAACGTCAGCGGCCAATCAGACTGCGGTTTTATGTTGGGTTCCTTGATGAAGAACCAATGACTGCGGTTTTATGTTGAGTTCCTTGATGAAGAACCAATGAGTGAGTAAGGTTTTTTTTTTCTTTTGTTATTGTTGATGTCACGGGACCGCTGTAATCCAGATTGTAAAAACATATTTGAGCAACAAACCAGTGCTGTAGCAGTGACATTTATCTTTGCGCCAAGAAAGATGAGTGGGAGGTGTGACAACCACAACGGGGAGGCTAAAGAGAGCTTCCTGTAAATCAAAAACACGTGCACCGAAATTAACGTTTCTGGCTTTCACCTTCACATGGACAATTATTCTGTTATTATACCCACCCCCACTCAGTAGGAAGACAGTCAATGGTAAAAAGACAAGCGCCCGGCAGAAAGAAATCTATAACTTTAATCTGTAATTAATTATGTAATGACTTAAGGAAGTAGTAGCCTAGTAAAAGCTTTAATAACGTCTTACCTGCAGTAAATACGCAGATATTATGGCTTGGACACAACATAGGTATTAGCAGGACACTATTTTCTATTTGTGTTTTATAACTTATTTTCTCCCATCTTTGCCCATTTATTCACAACAAACAAGTTAGTATGCAGCATGATACAAATAAGTCAAGACACAAGTATTTTTATACAAATGGCAGTGTATTATTTCATAATTACAAATGTCAGATATGGTACAACAACCAGTGATACAACTTGTACAAGAATTAACAATGACTGCAGTGGTTGAACGACATGACTGTACAGATACAAAAAAAAGAAGAAAAATCAAGAAGTCCCAGGCCACGTTTGAATACCAATAATGCATTTGTTGTTCCTCCCTTCTTTGAAAATATCACTTATCCGATATATAATCTGGACAGAAGAGTATGAAACCCTGGAAAACCTCCAGGCATTTATCCCAAAACTAGACTCAAGTGACATCAAGGAACTGAGGATCTCTCACTTCTAAACATCATTGGTGAGCGCCATCCCAGTTTTAAGGGGGAAGACTCACCATCACCGCCTTGGAGGAAGGCAGGAGAGAAGGAATGCATGTCATGCATTCAAACAGGGCCAACTCAGCTGGTCACCTTGCCATTTATAAAGTTGTCCTCAGATACCAGTGAGATATGTTGGCACTAGAAGGTCATCATTTACATATACAAGGAACCTGAAGTATTACAAACCGATACATGCTTGAGTAATAAAACATATGTATTTTTTTTTTTTTTTTTTAAACAGGCATTACAATGCACTTAGTGCGGACATTCAAAACTGTTGAGTTGTTTAAAGTTCCTTTATGTGAAGGAATTTCTCTCAGAATGGACGGAATGATAAAGAGGTGGAAAAAAGGCGGGGTGTCAGAACTGAACTTGGTAATTGGCACATACAATAAAGGCGGTCAGTCTTTCTTCAGTAAATGTTTCCGATCACAAGACAAGTTTGATTTACTTAATGTTGCTTTTGGTATCATTGGCAAAAATAGTTAAAGACACTTCCTAAAGTCATTGTCAAAACACACCATAGTGCAATGAAACTAAACAGAATATCTTTACTGCTGTATGGATGGTATAAGAGTAAAGTTCAATGGCAGAGGCATGGGTGGCAAACACAGTTTAGTTTCCCTGTGAGAGTGAATGAATGTGTGTTAGAGCTTAGTTACATGTTAGAAATACATCATTTACAAGGTTTTTTTGAGGCTAAAGAGCTAAAAGGCTAAAATCTACATAGGCAAGAGAAATCTGCTTCAAAATGTGCCCAAGAGCAACAAAAAAACGAACAGACACTCGGGTGACGTCAAGCCGGCAACAGATGCACACATTCGAATCCTGATTTTTGATAAATGGAATGTGCAACAGGGGACGACAATATTATAGAACAGGCCAAGTCTCCAAATTAGTAAATGAGATGGGGAATTCCACGCGTACCATTTTAAATGTAAGCGGTCTTGAAGGGTTGGAAAATCAATTAAGTGACATTCAAGTCCTTACATGATTTCTAGCTATTGTATTGTCACGTCCAGATTGGGTATTCACAGCATTAAAAACAGGTGGTGGTGGGAGTAAACAGCAACTGACTAAAAACCAAAATTCAAAAGCAATATGGCTTCAAAAGCCTCTGAAATGCCAATGAAAACAAACGATTGGAACATGCTGGGAAATGTACAGAAAATGTATTTGTTCAGGATCGGTTAATTTGGAAACATTTCTATGATGAAACAAAAGTGCACAACTGCAAGTGGCGAGTGTTTTTGTACACTGGATGATAGTAACTCTGCAGGCAGGATAATAATAATAATAACCATTATGCCCCTGTTCCTCCCTGTCTACACACATACAAGCAACGGTCTCAAGTCATTCTTATGACAGAACATACAAGATTTCAATGGAATAGTTAAAGGCAGCTGCTATTATGATTAAGAAAGGTTATTTTCATCTAGTACAAACACAGCTAAAGCCACAGGGTCTAACTGGAGGTCTACTAGCAGGACATGTGGCCGACCGGCTTTGTGCTATCTATGATCAACAGGCACAGAGGCCAAAGCAGGCTGTATCTCAAGTCAGCGCAGAGGATGCTGACAGCTGAATCATTGTAAGCTTGTTTAATGCAATGGCAATTTGTTTTCAGCCCCAGGTCAGATCTCTTATACAGTGCCATCATCATCATCATCATCATCATCATAAGTCTCTATGTTCCAACTCAACCTGTCCTAGGCTTTCTGGTACACAAAAAAATTATGGGTGACAGATTACACAAAAAGAAGCAGAAAACCAAGTTTGAGGAATAAAGATAAACAACCAAAAAATTGTTTTGCCTGAGTGAATAATGTAACAGACATTTACTTAACATGCTGTTCTCCCGAAGGAAACAGTCTGGCATCTAAAATAACGATCTGAGCCTTTTGCAGCTCATGAGATTTTTGAGAGGTCCAGGAATGATAATGATCAGGCCTTGTATTACCAAAACAAAAAGCCTCCGCAATATTTCCTTAAAATACTAATTGTTGCACATGCTGATCCATGCCATCTCTACTAGAATTAAGTTGGTAAAGGCCCCTTGGAGACAGTTCACTACACGTCATACAGTCCAGTGCAACCTGCCTAACTGGGCTGAGGGAAAGATGTGGATTATCACGTTCAAACTAATTTAAATCAAAGTGGCAGATCTTGGAAACATATGGGGAAGGCTTTAGCAGCATAGCATCAACACAGCAATGCTAGACTGGATTTATTTTCCACCAATACCATTTGGATCTATGCACATCATTCAGATCTACCTGAGCCTGCAGAGGCTAAGGGTTAGTTTGGGAACCAGGTGGATCTGATATGCTAACAACACGTCACGTTGGCTAAATCAATGACAAACATACAGCACATGTAAAAACAAAAAGGCCTTATGCTACATTGAGAAAAAAAAGAAAGAAGAAGAAAAAAAAAAACTACTGGTACTGTGCTTCTTAAAAAAAACAAAAAAAAACAACAAATTGTCCATACTCATTCCAAAATAAAATAAAGGAAATAAAAATGTAATGTATGCATTCAAGTGGTACTTTTATGGCTTTTTGTACAATACAACCTTTAGTGAAAATATACATCTAGACATAAATTCAAGTACAAATGTACAAAATCTTTAAACTCATACTTTTTTCTTTAATTATAATACACTTTTAATACAGCTCATAAATACAGGTCAACATTCACTGAGTTCCTAAGATTTGCGCTTGCTTGGAGTTTGTGGTGAAGTTCAGCGGCGAGGGGGAGGGGGGGGAAGAGGAGGCAGGTGGAGGGAGTGGTTTAAAGTCGCGAGGGCTCTTCGATCTCGTCGTCACTGTAACCGCTCTTAAAACAGACCTGGGGAAAACCAGAAGTGAGGATATATCACTAACCTTATCAACTTTCATCACTACACCATCTCACATGTGCGAGATGAGGTCACATTCTCCCTTAACCCTTGTGTTAGAAGAAAACATAAGACATGCAACTGAAGCATGGGCCTAGGTTTGGTAGCAAATAACCAATTGTGATGACATTGTGCTTCCCATTTAAAAAGGTAATATAACAAAACTAGAAATTCAGCTTTTTTTAATGTAATATCCCTACTTGAAATGACATGCAGTTTCCATGCAGAGCCCTCATAATGTTGTATTTGCATTTTTACTACAAAGAGCTGCCTTATCTTTGACTTTTTATTTTACCTGAAAAACATCCAGAAGTGAGCAGTGCCTGCAGCCAGACTCTCACGCTGAATACAGCCCCGACAACCTCCACCAATAAGATAGAGCAGACTGTATGTAGCCCGAAAGGCAAAACGCAGGGCGAAAAAAACTTCCACACAGCACTCGCTACTGCTGCGAGCACATGGTGATAATGACTCAGTGGGGCATATTGACATTGATATCAACTCCTCGCTTATCTTATCTGCTTTTCCACAGCAACGGATCACTGCGTAGAGTGATTTTATTAAGAAAACCAAACTGAAAGTATAGAAGTAGGATTTTGAAAAGGGAGTGGGGGCATGTCACCCCCTTGTCCCCAGAGGTAGCTACACCCTGGAATACAAGTTCAAACAAGTAAAGAACAAAATGAAAGGTCTCAATAATAAAGGACAGGTGGAAGTTACGTTGGAGACTTGAAATATTTGTTACCACTGACTGATATTTTGTGATACGTGTCACTGTATCTTCAAAGTAAAGCTTGAAGTCAAGTCTTCCCATAACCACAAACCTGCTCCTCTCAAGAACAAAAAAATCCTCATGTTTTAGACCTTCTGAGACAAAAGTGGCACAGCAACAAATACAGAAAGGAATATGCAAAGGGAAAAAAGGGAGAGGCCTTAACCTAAACTAGGCATAACTAGAAAAAAATGAAGGAAGAGAAGAAGTACCTTAGCCCCCACCCCCTCGAACAGTTGCCGGAGCACTAGCACTTGCCTCTCTTCTGAACAGGCGGTAGAAGAAGCCTCTCTTTGGTGGAGGATTAGGCCGGTTCACATCCAGATCGGAGCACAGCGTCCCGTCAGTCTCGTAGACGTTGATTTCTTTAAAGCACTCCATCTCAATCATCTACAAAACAAGAGGACAAGAGGTTGAGGTTTTTTTACCCTGATAACTTTCACTTCCTTAGGTATTTGGTTCAACAAAAAGGTCTGTGCGTCAGCATAAGGGTGGGTGCAGTGGTGGAAGAAGTATTACTTCAGTAAAAGTACTAATACCACACTGTAAAAATACTCTGTTACAAGTAAAAGTCCCGCATTGAAAATGTTACTTAGGTAGAAGTATGTAAGGATCATCAGGAAAATGTACTTAAAGTATTAAAAGTAGAAAGTACTCAATGCAGAAAAATCCTCACATTTTAGAAACTGGAAACAATCCAAACAGTTTTGTCAATCAACTAATGGTGCGTTCTTTTTGTCCACCGAAGTCGTTTTACGAGTCGTTTTCCGGAGTTACGACCCGGAAGTTGCAAAAAGAACGCCCCCGAGGTCGTATATATACGAGTCGTCAAGTCATCTGAACTCAGAGGACCCCGAGCTCACTTTCAAAGATGGCTACGTCGTGCATCACACGTAGTAAACATTGTGGTTTTCTACAATTTTAAGCACTTTTGTCTTTGTTGTAACCAAATGAAGAAGTCGTACACATAGCGCTGTATACTGCTACCTATAGGCATGTCGCTACAGTCTTATTAGGAGTTAAATACCGCCTAATTAGTTATTTTGTAGCTTGTGCAGCTGAAATTGGCTAGAGAAGCTCGGTTGCTATATGACAACAATGGCTTTAAGCCGAGCCTTGAGCAGAAAGCAGAGCAGTAGCCTAACGTTAATCAAAACGTAATTTTCATGTATCAAACTGAAATATGTGTGTAATATGTCAATAACTGGGTCAATAGAATCCTAAATGTTACTAAAAATGTTACAAAAATCCATCTTTTCTCCGACTCGTAGTATTGTGTGACAAAAAGAATGCAACAACCCGCGGTTATTCGTTTTTCGACACAGATGTGACGTCACGCTCGAGCTACTAGTCGCGATTACAAGACAAAAAGAACGCACCATAAGTGTTTAATCGGCTAATCATTACATACATACATATACACACGACATGCGTTTTGTGTGCAAAAGTCTTAATGTATAAAGTAACTAGTAACTAAAGCTGTCAGATGAATGTAGTGTAGTAAAAAGTATAATATTTCTCTTTGAAATGTAGCGGAGTAGAAGTAGAAAGTGGCATGAAAAGAAAAGTACCTCAAATTTGTACTTAAGTACAGTACTTAAGTAAATGTGCTTAGTTACATTCCGCCACTGGGTGGGTGCCATTAATTTAAAACACAAGCCTCCTTACAGGTATCGGTTTAAGAATCTATCTGGATTGGGCATTTAGGATGCAAATGAACACTTCCACATGTCGCATACATATTCAGCTACTTGAGTCATTCACAGGCAATGGCACATTTAAAAGCATTTACATTGATTTATACTTCTTCATTACTCTTAAGGGAAGGTAATCTTTAATATGGGGTATTTCTATGTCACCAGTGCTGCACTGCATTGTATCAGTCTGTTAGACTGAGTGATGACATCATCTCAGAGGCCTGAGCCTGCAGTACCTCGTTCTGCCACGGGATGGAGACACTGCCTGTGACAAACTTGTGGTAAAAGTCGTCGTCCGTGGGGTCAAGGTTCACGCCTTTGACAGTGGAGAACTGCTCAATGTCCAGGACGTCTTTACAGTACACGGCCCGGGGCTGAGAGAGAGAGAGAGAGAGAGAGAGAGAGAGAGAGAGAGAGAGAGAGAGAGAGAGAGAGAGAGAGAGACACACACACACACACACACACAACTGTGAAAAGTGCATTTATTTTGGATAAAAGGGGGGAATACTAATCCTGAAATAAATCAGATTGTTATTTTTAATAACATGGAAGTCTTTACTACTGAGGACTCTTTGCTGCTCTGTTCTCCCCAGCAAGGGCCTACTGACCTGAATAACCCAAAATAGAAACGCAGATAGCACTATCTACTTTCAACTCTTGATTTAACCTCTCAGGTCAGTCACTCGGGCTATTTTTTGAATTTTTTTTTTTTTTTTAAATGATTCCCGGTATGAACAGCTTTGAAATCTACGAGTGCAGCATAGAATAAAAGCTTACAGTGTTTTTGGTTGAACTGCATTCATCCCGGGAGGTTAGTGGTCTGTGTTACACTCCATAGTTACGCATATTCGCACTTGACCGTTTCCTAATGCGACCGCAGCCGTCTACTGTTCACAAGCTCCACTGGAGGTATTAGTAATGATAACCAGACAACAGAGCAACTCCGCTTTAAATCACTGCAGAAGAATGCATGTTTTCCATTTTGTCAGCCAGTTTGGGATTTCAAACGACAACACTGAAATCACAGGCATGCTTCTCACCACCCCCACCAGCTACCATGATAACTAGATTACACTGGAAGTGTTTGTTTACTTGTGACAATGGCATTTCCTGGCTACAAGCTGTGAATCGAGCCTGTATGCACTCTAGTTTGTGTGTTAGTGTGTGCGTGCGGTCCTTACATCGGGGCTGAAGGGAGGGTCCAGCATGTTGGCCTCCAGCCGTTTGAAGTTGATGTTTCTGAAGATGGGGTGCTGCTTGACCTCTATAGCCCCTCTACCCTGACAACCCAGTCGCTCCTTGGGGTCCTTAGCCAGGAGCTGACACGCAGCAGGAAGAAGAGGAAGAAGAGGTTTAAATATTGCAACTCTTAAGATGTGCTGCTAGCCCAAAAAATAAAAAAATAAACATAAACCAAACCTCTATTTAAGCCTAGTTCTTAATCATAAATCACAAAGAAAGGGAGGGGGGGTCCCTGTGATGCTGGATAACTCCAGACAGTTTGACGAATCCATTTAGTGCAATGTATACAAAACACACACATGGTCGTAGTTTGCATGTAATCCGCTTGCCTTTATGTATCTGACCCAATGTAATCTAATAATGACCGATACAAATCCATGCACTCAGGGGTTAATGCAGCACCATCATGGATAGAATTAGAGAGCGCTATTGCCTTCTCTATGAGAGCTTCAGGATAATATTACCACCTACAGTACAGCAGGCTTATGAAGTGGATGAGTGCTGTTTAGTGGTTTGGCTACTAGTAGACACTCTCACTGACCTTGTTGTCACCCAAAAAGCTGGTGGCTTTTACAATCAACAATTTTTCACCACAGCTCTCTTTCTAGTTCCCCATCGTTTCTCTTGTCTTTGCACAACTCTTTCCCAATTTACACCAGGGTTCAAGCAAACGCTCACTCTCACTTTCTGCTCTTGACAACTTGGATCACTTGTCTATTTTGAGCTGTGGTAATCCCCCATCACCACCCTCTTGTATTTTCTCCCCCTTCCCGATTATCTTTCTCCCATTTCTTGCTGAAACCTTTTTTCTTTCTCCTCCTCTCCCTGGGGAGTCTTTGAATCTGCTGAACCTCGGGTCAGAATGTTCCACCGCGTCACACAAATAAACGTCCCGTCCCCTCCTGTTCAGAGGCAAAGCCGCTTAGTGGCTCCCTCGTGGAGAATGGTGAGTTTGTGGAAGACAAAAGGTGAAAGCCAGATGGGAAGATTTCAAGCTAAGTTCTATTAAACAACTGAACTCCTTGAAACCTGCACTAATCCATACGTTTATATTAACGTTGGGTTGAAAGGGGTGCTCGTAGTAACAAAGTTACAGAGTTATCAGCTCTGCAGTTCCCCTCAGCTCTATAGAGCAATTTAGCATCTTTTAGCTCACCGTTTTGGTTTTACAGCCTGAAAATGTATTTTGTGGTGAATTTTGTATTTTGTACCGGTCCAGCACCAAACAACAGAAAAAGCACAATAGACACCAACTCCCTGGTGAACATGCTGTAAGAGGAGGCCTTTATTTGTATAGCACAGCTGAAGATGTGAAAGGGGTGAGAGAGGGGGAATAACATGCAGCAAAGGGCTGCATGTTATTCGAGGAGTAACACTCTATATAAGGGAACCTGCTCTACCAGGTGAGCTACCCAGGCACCCATTATTATCTAATCTTGAAATAGATTCAGAACACACAGCTCTTCGATGATATAAAAAGAAATTTAGAGTGTCAAACATCTTGTAATCCATGCTTTATTGTCAACATCTGCATCTTACACTAAAGGAAAAAAATCTGAATAGGTTTTCAAAAGTTTAGACAAACCAGAAGCTACAAAATTAACAATTATAATGTAGTTCAAGAAACCCTGTTTTTAAACAGGAAAGGGTATAATGTTCTTTGCAATGAAAAACTGCCATTCAAACAGCGTTGTTTCTAATATCTCACTGTGCAACTTCTGCTTTTTATGTGTCACTGTGTCTACCAAGTGAGTGGCAGAACATAAAAGACCTACAGAGGCCACAGCTACTGTTTGTATTAATAAAGGCAGTTATTGCAGTAATATAAACCTGTTCATGTAATTTATCAAGGAGACATGAACATGACGTTTCATGCCCATACTAAACTGAAATCATCACCAAGTGGTATGACAATGCTTTTTCTGCATTATTCTCCACCACCCCCTCAGCCACATCCATCCATGTCCTTATTTGCCATCACTCTCAAAGAAATGTGTTAATGTGCTCTCCTCCCTTTGTCTTCATTTTGCATTGCCAGACCTTACTCCACAGCGCTGTGGAGTAAGTACTCCACACATACATTCTGCGATACGAGAAAGAAAAGCTCTGGGTTGTTTGCATTTCTTTAAAACCAATCACAATCATCTTGGGCGGCGCTAAGTTCCAGAAGCAGCGACGGTGGCTCTGCAAAACAGTGTCGGGAAGGAACTTGTTTTGGTGGAACATTTGCACCCCGCAAAAGAAAATGCCACATACAATATAAAATGAAGTTAACTGTTGACACAATACAGTAATGTGAGCTATTGAAATTAGCTGGATACATGATGGTTAAACGTCATTTGCCATCCATAGCAATCCTCTATAGGTCCCAAAACGCCGTAAACATATTCTTTGTACATTTTTACAATCATTCCCTGAAAGAACCAAGCAGGCCTGCCTTGTTGCACAATCCAAATTTTCTTCTCAACTTGCGATTTTCAGCGTGTAGCTTGCTAGCTCGAAGTTTGTTTTTGTTTCCCGAAGTGAACAGAGTTAGAGAACGGCAACTCACGCGCCAGAGGTCAGGCAGTTATCCTGGAAATGTACATTCCGTTGATCCACACTACTCTTTTTCTAACCCCATGCACCATGCAAGCCACCTGTCACCTCCATCTCCTCACTCTCACCTGTCTGCAGATGTCCTTCGCCTCCTCTGCGAACTTATCAGAGTACTCCTCTGGGTCCTCGCGCACTCGTCTGTCCACCTCCTCCCGCTTGACACGCTCCTTGCGCTTGCGGAAGGGCGACTGGCCCTGTATCATCTCGAAGATCAGGCAGCCCAGCCCCCACCAGTCCGGGCTGACGGTGTAGCTCTCGTTCTGGATCACCTCGGGAGCTGAGGGAGGGGAGAAGAGGCCGGGATGAGGGGTGAGAAAATTGAGGTCAGTTCAAATAGCAAACAGGAAACCTGACAGAGGGGTTTACAATCTGAATAAAGTTGAACGGAGACAGTTGATAAAGGTCATAAGGAGAGGTAGAAAGCTGAGAATTGTACAGATAAGGTAAAGGAATGGTTGCAGTGGTTTTAGTAACGAAGGATGTACGGCTTGACTAAAGAAGGAGGTAGAAGAGAGTTACCACAATTCTTACCCATGTATCCAACAGTGCCCACTCTCCCTCGTATCGTCTCCCCTTCAGGGATTTGAACAGCAAGGCCCAGGTCTGAAATTCGGATGTGTCCTGAAAAAGAACCAAAGATTATTAACCTAACTGAGATCATGCTAAATGCACATATGTTAATAAAATGTACACTACAGAGGAACAAATCTCATTCCCTAGATATCAAGAGTTACAAAAACTAGTCTCGCTTTGCCAGACCCTCCTCCAAAGCGCGCTGGAGGAGGGCCTGCCTACTCCATACAGCATTCGGGGATGGGAGGAAAACGTGCTCTGGTTTATTGGCATTTCTTTAAATCAATCACAATCGTCTTGGGCGGTGCTAAGCACCGGAGAAAAGCTGCAGTGCCGCTGCAAAACCGGCTCGGAAGGAACTTGTTTTGGTGGAACGTGTACGTTTAAAAGTTGTTTTAGTCGTGCAACAGAAAACTCAGATTAGACAGATGGTCTAGCTAGCTGTCTGGATTTCCCCTGCAGAGATCTGAGGAGCAGTTAACCATAGTCCTCAGAAATCCACCGGAGTTTAAAATGCCAACACAAAGGAAGCCCAAGGCAACGGATATACCGGCCTAAATGAGCGGCGGCACAGGAGCAATCCCGGAAGTGGAACGTCAAGGATATAGACTATACAAAAACCAACTAATGAGTACAAAGGTTAAAGCCATAGTGCCCTGAAAATACTCATGTTACACTAAAATTATCTTTTATGATAGAAGTCAGTGAAAGAAAGAATAAGAAAAGTACGAGCATAAGAAAGACACCAAGGAGATTCCTCTATTTCAAGATAAGACCATGTTACAGTGTATGACTCAGAGGAGAGAGCGTGATGTGAAGAACTTGAAGAGATGACTTTTCAGTCTTTGAAAGCCAGGGAGACTTTCTGCTGCTGTGCTTGCACATTATAAAGTGAGGTATGGGTTACGTCAAAAGGAGAAAAAGAACTTTGAACATACCACGATCATCCAGAAGGATGTTTTCAGGTTTCAAATCCCTGCGGGGGGAAAAAAAAATAAAATAAGAGAACACATTAGGGAGTCATTCCGTGGATATACGGCTTGTATAAAAATAGAACTTACATTTAAGGAACAATAACAATAAAATTACTGGCTAAATATTTGTATCTTTTATTAACTTGTAATTTTGTTGACATTTCATTGTCTTTTATTGCCCGTGTGCTTCTACAATCTTTCATGTGGATTAATAGATGGCTTAGCTGCCCACATATCTTTATTTGCTCTGTTATATTGTACTGAGCTATATTTGTGTTCAACCGAACTTCCTGACTGAGAATTTTAGTCTCTTCTTAAAAATCGTATCTCTTATTTATATGTTGAGGGCTTTTCCAAGCCTTTTTTATTAACCTTGCCACGTTATGTTTATCGTTATGTCTTTATTTTAACCCTCTTTTAAGCCAAATTAGTGTCTTATCTAACTTTTTTCAAAATTGCAATACAATTAAATTTTTTTCATAATAGCTATAACAATTTCAAAACTGGGACACTCCACTAACCAATGCCAAGCTCAACCAGAATGCCAACTGTGAAGTTTACTGTAACCCATGCTGTGATCTAGGAACACTGTTTATATGACTATGTGGGCCATGCGTATGTTGTGGGTGCATGTGTCCACTAAGAACTTCAGTGTTTATGTTAGCATTACTCTGAGGCTCCACTGAGTGTGACGGATGCATGACACCTCAGTGAAATCCGTACACCATTAATCCAGTGACACTTCATCATCCAGGACTTTCCATTTGCACTCGTCCAATCTTACACGACTGCAAACACTCTTATGGAATATATCTCTTCGTAACACCAGAGCTGGGACAAATAGTCAGACATACAGTTAGTTTATGGTTTGTTTTAGAGCTCTTGCATTGGTGAGGTTTGTCAATTGCCTTTGGGTTAAAGGGGTATTCCCCCAATTTAATACTGCACTTCAAGAAAGTTTTTAAAAAAAGGAAGTCAAAATCGAGCAGAGTCTGAAATATCCAAAATCTTAGATTCTACATTTCCCAGGATGCAACTGGGTAGCGCATTTTGACCCTGACTGCCACAGTTGGTAAGTCTCAAGCCTCATTCGAGAGAACACTGATGAAATCAATAGGACACCATCTGGGTTATTTTCTCAGACTTTAGAAAGCTCCCTTTAGAGCCACAAAAGGCAACATTCAATTGTGTTTAATGGTTGAGCAGTTCTTCTCGTGACAAGTAAACTGAACTTCCTGTGTAAAATCGGCGGAGTGCCCCCCTTAAGGCCAGGACATTAAGCCAGTTGTAGGCAAATTCTCTTGTACAACAACAAGCTTACATAATGTTGATCTGGGTGCTGTAACCTTACAACATTGGTCCTCAGAGACCGAGATCATCAAAATACCCCTGAAAACTTTCCTAAAGCCTCTATGCTTATTGCTTTCCTAATAGGATAGTAAAAATATCTCATCTTTTTGACTTGATTCCCCAAAACAGTTTCTGACCCCGTGTGTGCTAACCTGTAGACTATCCTCTCACGGTGCAGGTCCTCAAGGCCACAGCAGATCTCAGCAGCATAGAAGATGGCCCTCTGCTCGTCGAAGCCAGAGTTGCCCATGTTGTAGATGTGGAACTTTAAGTCACCGCCATTCATTATGGTCAACACCAGGCACAGCGCATCCTTGGTCTCATAGGCATATGCTAGACTAACCTGGAGAGGGAGGCAAATTTGGGGAAGTAGTAACGAGGGAGGTGAGGGACCAGTCAAGGAGTCAGTGTAGAAGAGGGCATGAGGAGAGAAAGAGGGGAGGAGGAGGAAGAGGGAAGAGCAGTGGTAAGAGACAGGGTGGCTAGAGGAACATGATTGTTTCATTTGGTGTATTTAATGCCCCAAATAATCATCCGTTATTCCCAGATGGAATGTCAGGAATTTATACAAAGAGAAACATCACAGATATGGAAAACAATAATCCCACCATCTATCTCTCTTCTCAAATTCCCACCAGCCTCCCTTTCTCTCCCGTCCTCTTTCCTCCTCCCCTCCCTGTGGGTCAGTGACACGCAGGGTATCTAGTGTGTGTGCGCGTGCATGTGTTGTTGTGTACAAGCAGGATGTTGCTGCCATTGGGAGGAATCCCATCTGCTCCGGACTACGTAGTCAGAGACAGACCACAAGAGGGGATGGGAAAAAATCTTATGGGCCAACACACACACTCACGCACACACACATATACATACTGTACCTAAACAAACACACATGTATGAACTACAAGCTAAAGCAAACTTATGAATATGCATGTCCTATGCACACTTCCAAAAATCATGTTTATGCATTAGCAATGGACAAATCTATTGAACTTGGCACCACAAAAAATGGCTCTCACACTGGGCTTGGTGTCAGTATTTTCTTTAAAATGGAAAACACTAGAAAAGGGAGATCCAAAAATCGTCCTAATAATGAAAGAGACTCAAAGTGATTCAACTGTGTAATCAACATTTCCACTAATGCCTGACATTCATGCAATACAATCACAGAACTGAAGAAAACCTGGCAAGAAATAACTTTACTCATAAAGCAGGTAAATCCTAACACCCATCCACTTTGCCTCCCTCTGGAATTGAATTTTCTCAGGTAACGGACAGGAAAAGTAGTGAAAGTTGGCTTTCCTCACTTCCTCAGATATTTAAAGTTACAATCTTGAGCTTGATTGTGTTTTTTGCCTCTAACAGTGCCTTCCAGGCAGCTAACCCTAACCTTAATCCTAAACATAACCATTGCTGCGCTGCCTGGAAGGAGACGTTGGGGGCAAAAAACACCAAAGAACCAATCTTGAAGATCTCACTTTCAGTCTCTTTAGCGCCACCTACGGTGATAAACTAATTCCATGTGTGTTTTGGGATGTCACTTCCCAGAGATCGCCACTTGTTATTTTTCCCTGGAAATGTCGCCACAGACACCCAGTTCGTAAAACTGCAAATGCAAGGTTTTCATCAGTGGGCCATAGGCTCAACCATAATTGTGTTACTTAATTCGGTGATAGTGACAGATTGTTTTTGGTGCCGTTGGCAAAAAATCCATAATTAATCTTCAATCTCTTCAAGTGGTCTACAAGAAAACCCTAACGGCCTTTGGAAAATCTAGCCTGCAACGGGAGACTTTGGCCAATCACAGGTCATTTCTACCAACCATGCACATCCCTTCAGTAAAGGTTATGCTTACCGTAGCCAAAGGCTCAGGGATGCAGCTAATTTAAGGCCTAACTATTAGATAAGAGACTTCATTGTCATCCATCTATATACAGTACACAGAGCAACACAATTGTGTAAAAATTTATTTTCCAGGGAGCAGACATTTTGTTTCTGCTCTTCTGGGGTTAGCCTTTAGCCTAGCACGAACATTGGCTCGTTTGCCGCGTTTACATTTTTCTCTCACATAGTCTCCGACATCTCCTTTTGGATGGCAGTAGCCTGCGACTCATTCAAGTTTATGTAGCTAGCTAGTCCCTCAAATCACAGTATGTCAACTTAAAGGGCTTTACAAAGAAAACAGGACGGTAATTCTCATACAATTGCCGCTATATAGCAGCATCGGGATGAAACGTAGGCTGTAGAAGGAGTTTCCGGGTCTGAAAAGTGAAGCCAATGCGGAGCCTTGAGCCTGCGTTCTAATTTCCAGTAGGGGGCAACTCCACTCGTTGCAAAAAGAAGTTGTCCTGTACAGAAGTCTCTGGGCCCTATCTTGCATCCGGCGCAGCGCAAAGCCTGACGCAAGAGTCTTTGCTAGTTTAAGACCAACGCAGTTGTCAATTTCCCGTCCAGCGCCCACGTCGTTTAAATAGCAAATGCACCTGCGCCCATCTGTGCGCCCATGGGCGTGCTGGTCTTACAGGGAGGTGTGTTCAGGTGCATTCTTGGCGTATTGCTATCTTGAGGCAGCAGGAAGTGATAGCGCCATTGACCAACAAAAACCTGGTTTAAAGTCAATAATGCAGCATTTCATTATTATTTTAACAGAGCAAATATTTTAGGCTCGTGCACAGGACGCACACTATGCCATGTATGATCTGCTTGCGCGCTTTCACTTCATGCACGAGCAGATCAGTTTCTTCTCCTGAAAATCTCTCCTTCCTCCTTAGCAAATCCGCCATTATAATAGCAAAGCGCCAAGGTACAAACGCACCTGACTTTTAAAGGGAATGGGAGATGACATTCTGATTGGTTATTTCATGTTACGCCCAAAACACACCTATGATTAATTAAAACACTAAGTACAACCCTTTTGAACCATGTGCCTGGCTCACGGACCCTTTACAGCATGATGTTTATTTAGTAAATTATGGTCCCATTTATTTTAAAATCAACGATAAAGCAGGGGAGGCTTTAGGGCATGGCTACATGCTGACCTGTCAATCATGACAGAGGCTTAGCAATGCTAACCATGGCACTATGTACATTAAAATAGCTTTAAACTTGTTTTTGGGGTGTGGTCCATGTGATGAAATGAATGACCACAGGTTACTGGTGCATCTGATAGGAGGGGCTGGACAGAGAGGGGCAGGGAGAGCTGCAGGAGGAGGTCTCACTCTACTTCAAATTCTGGCGTATGTTTTTGCATTCTGCCTCGTGCAGCTTTAACAGACATTTAGATGGAAATCTTCAAGATTATTACTAGAAATCGTTGTGTAGCTATACAATCCCTATACCTTTAAGGAAATTATGATAAAATTGTTAAATGATAGTCATACAAATTAGCATCAGAGCGAGGTAGCTCTACCTCAGTCTCACCTGCTGCCGGAGACTTTAGAACAGGGTCACGCTGCCCTGTGTCTGACATGCACATATATATATATATACACACACACACCCACACACTGAATATGTGGATGGTTATTGGTTAAAACATACAGTAAGCTGGCAGTATGTATTGACTAATAGTATGATGCACTGATAAAAAAAGGTAAAGAAGAATACCAAGAGAGAGAGAGAGAGAGAGAGAGAGAGAGAGAGAGAGAGAGAGAGAGAGAGAGAGAGAGAGAGAGAGAGAGAGAGAGAGAAATGAGGGGTTTGAGAGAGCACTTGACTCTACTCCTTGCTACTGCTGTTTGGTCAGTGTTGCTAGGCAACAGAGCGGCTCTCGTAGGTAGAGAGGCACATGAAGAGTCATCAGTTCTGCCTGCAGCACAGAAAACGAACACACACACACACCTCGTGCCAATCCCAGGTGACGAGTGTGTGTGTGTGTGTGTGTGTGTGTGTGTATATATACACATGCTTCTGCCATGACTCACTCAAAACAAGGACATGCAACATAGCTCACACTGCATCAGAAACCGACCGTAGTAAAACTCAAACACGACCATTAGCTTTACATGGAGAACCTGGAAAGGCTTTGAGGCTCTGCTCCCTTACGATCCAGCTTACTGTACTACAGATCAATACCTCCATTCTGTATAATAGTAGAATACTGTGTTCTGCAGTTGTACACATATACAAAACACACATTGCACACACACCCACAAAGCAGAAATGAACACGTCTATCCCTCTAGCCGCTCCTCACCATGTTCCAAGAATGATAAAACGAGCACTTGCTGTAATTTTCTTGTCTTTGGAACAATCATTTCTTAACACTGAGCCAAAGCTAAGTTTTCTTTTCCTGCCGAAACACCTGAGAGGTTTTTGTGGTTACAGTTGGACGAAATGGAAAGAGAAGCACACGTTACTAGTTTTCCAGCTGCATTTGACTCCTGATGTCAACATGTGTAGTTGAGCAGGATTAAAATGTAGGCATTTCCATATTAAAAGGAGTGTTGATAGCGGAATCAGAAAACAGAGACAGATACACCAGGAACACGTCTACTGCATCACATGCACACAGTGAGAGGTAAGAGGAGTGAAAAAGGATCATATTTTAGAATTTGTGAACTGACAAATTTCCACTGTTTCTACGTGTATTTTATTTAAGAAACTATCAGCTAATAATAAAGTAAATTTTCCTTATTTCAGGTGCATTTGAAGCACTGCGATCATAGAAATTGAATGAAAGTCATTTAAACATTTAAGGTTATTCTTGTTACATTACTTTTATATTCAATTTATGACCCATAGACATTATTTCCATCTCCTTTGAAGGTCTTGAACTGTTCCTATAATGTATCATCTTACATGTTAATGGACTGTCAACTGTAAATTTCTGCCCTTTGGTACAGCATGGAAGAAATAAAAAGCTAGGTGATGCAGTACAAAGCGTTCAGGCTTGTCATTACAGCGCTAGCCAAAAACCACCACTTACTCATGACTATGGCTCAATTTATAAAAATCCTCCATAGGAAAATCAGCCAAGAGCTAGGCCACCATTAAGAGCTCG
The DNA here is from genome assembly GCF_010015445.1 of Perca fluviatilis. NCBI lineage: Eukaryota > Metazoa > Chordata > Actinopteri > Perciformes > Percidae > Perca > Perca fluviatilis. The sequence goes on from NC_053112.1 coordinate 35,510,522, forward strand.
AGGCATGGTTGTACAGTGGCAGAATAATGATTTTTTTTTTTTTTTTTTGGGAGCTGGCACACATGCTCTGAGCAGGACCGTGTACTAATTTCTTCTACATGCTGTTGTTCTGACTTAAACTTGTGGTGCAAAATGAAATGCAGTTGGCTTGCAAAAGAAACCCAATGAGCTTAAGGAATGAGACTCTGCTTACTGCTCTGATATGAAGCTTTCACTTGATTACAGACGTGTTTGTTCTAACATCATGTCAAACAATTGAATTGGCAAACCCTAAGGAACTAAAGTTGTAAGGGCTTTTGGACACTTAGGCCTAAAGACATCTGGATGAACTGTGAGTCCGTTTTGAGGGTCTCTGCAAATAGGATTGACAAAGTAGTTATTCTTATCATGTCCTTGGCTAGTTTTCGGCTGAGTTTGCATAGAGTGACATCCACCATTGTATTCGGGCTATAGCACAAAGTTAAAGTCATGTGGTTTTAACACAAAACATCAATCATGGGATTTTAACACAAAACGTGTGTGGTCACAGTAGCTGTAGAGGCATGGGTTATTTTTCCTCACCATCTATGACATGTAATATACAACTATTAATCCGTATATCTAAGTCTTATACACCACTGCATCAAGAACATGTAAAAACAAAACAGATTTCAATTAACTTTTAGAATACATTCAGTTAATTAAAGGCTGACAGTATGCTCCACATGAAATCAAATTTGGCATGTTTGCACCAAAATTAATTTGCATTTGGTTTTATTTGCTGCAATGCATTCAAGCTGGTTAGCTGAACTTGTCGACAGTTTTTTGCACACCCTTGCTAACTGCCCTGCAGTATGCAGTCACCTGCAACTAGTCATTCATAATATGTGGGTTATATTTTTTGTACTTTTATCCCATCAGGTTTCTTTCCACTGGGACTCACAAGCTTGTCCACCTGGCGTGGACGTCATTAAACAAACAGAACTGGAGTCACAGCAACTGTCTGTAACAGCTGATCGACAGCCTTTGCAAACACGCCACTCAATTTCATTTGGAGGATCCTGGAGCCATAACAAACAACACTCTCGCATACTGTACACGCACGCACACTCACAAATAGACAGACAAAACAGGTACAATTCTGTTGAAAAGTTGAATAAGAAAAAGGTAGTACTTACTACAAAACTACTGTTAACTTTTTCTAAAATGCGTTTTTCGTTTAGTGCCATTGCTTCACCTTTTCTTTTCTTCACTCGTTTCTTTTCCAGCTTTTTACAGGCGTACATCTTACCGGTGGCACGTACTTGGCAGGCACAAACCTGGAAAACAAGCAACGAGGAAACACGATCACACACACATGCCCATTAAAACACACACACACACACACACACACACACACACACACACACACACACAAAAGTATAACTAATGGAAGTTAATGTGTCACACCACTAATTTCTCCACCCATCATCACAGGAGTGGACACATAAACAGTGCTGCATTAACTAAAGGTTACCGGCAGCAACTTAAATCATTAACATCTCATTCCCAAATTTGGTGCGTAAGGTAACGTAACGTTGCCTCTGCATCCATCACAAAAAAAAACTTAATAACCACAGTAAACCAAAGTTATTTCAACTTCTTGATGACAGTGACACTCACCTCGCCAAATCCACCTTTTCCTAGTACTCTGTAATGTCTGAAGGTATTTTTGGTTACTGGTTGCCTGCAGGAATGAAAAGAAGAGAAAAGAGAGAAATGATAAAGAGAGACAAAAAGAGACAAAATAACTGATGGGTTATGTCATGTCATTCTCTCAGACTGTGTGATGTGGCAGACAGAGTAATGCTCTAATATATTATTAATCCACCCTGATGTCTGCTGTTTCCACCCTGCTACAGTTACCCAGCCATTATGCAAAGCATCATCAATTATTTATTACCACTCACAACCAACCACTGATTGGCAGCACCACCTTTTGTCTTTCAGTGCAAACATCTTTCCTGCGACAAGACTCTATATACTGTAATGTTTGTTTTCCGTCTGCTGCAAGCATTTCTTCTGCCATTTACTAATGTCAGCATCATTATTGTTTTATTATATTCATTATTAATTTAAGTTCATATCTGCAGTCTTCTCCTCTAGACATTATGATCCCTCCAATAAAAATAAATAAAAAAAGTTCATGGGCTGGAAGTTTATAGTTTACAATGTGCTGCCCTTAGCAAACAAAGAAGTAGAATGAATGATGCAAAAGAGTCTCAACAGAGAATATCGGATGTGTATAAGATCCTTCAGGAAAAAAGGGATGGTTTGCATGTCTGCTTCACCAAGCGTGTAATCTGCAGTGACTACCCACCTCTCCAACCATTTCCACTGCAGGAAGCGAGAGAAGTATATGGACTCGTGGTAGGAGGAAAATGGAGCTCCACTCAGATAATCACGAACTATTCTGTAGTGAGGGAGAGAGGGAGAAAGAGGGATGGTAATCATTTAATAACAAGGTAATAAAGATGTGACGATGTACGTCACCAGATAAAAACAGAAAAAATACAAGCACATGTAAAATTTCATGCCAAATCTTCCAGACAGACAAGACATCTGGCCTGCTCTCCCCAGAGAAGGACTTTTAACCTTTATGACTACAAACACACACATCCTCTTTCTCCGACTACCCCCTGAATCACGTGTGTGTGTGTGTGTGTGTGTGTGTGTGTGTGTGTGTGTGTGTGTGTGTGTGTGTGTGTGTGTGTGTGTGTGTGTGTGTGTGTGTGTTCAGGCATCGCCGGCTGCGTTTCGGTTGAAAGCTGTGGTCAGTGAAAAGACTGGGAAAAACATACCGTGAAAAATGTCTTTGAACGGAGACATTCCACTCAACTCAAGCAGGAAACAGGGGATTTTGGGGAAACCGGTTTTCACTGAGCAGGAGGTTGAGCGGAACATCTAATCTCATTTTACCTCACGCGTGAATGCGGGTGTCTGAGCCAGTCTGAATCTATGCGATTATGTCATATTTTCAGGCATAATCACCCCCAAATTTTGGAACCGTCCTGCCATAAATTGAAGGGTCGAGGTAACTGACACCAAAGTTCTTTGAGGAATGAAGGGCTCTGGAAAGGACCCGGCCTCATCGTCTCCTGACCATTCGCCACCCGTCACTCCACTGAGACTTGTAAGAACATGATTGTTTGACATGACCCTGCCAGCCTCTCATATTAGTGTCCTTTTCCACTGCTTTGACTACGGATGTTGTTTGACTTAAACACCATGTCCTCTTTGACACCGTGGTACCAAACACTCAATGGTGTTTTAAGCCCCCAGCGGCTCCGTCCAGGAAGCGCTGCGACCGCTGCCTCCAAGGCACCTAACCCTAACCATAACCAGTGCCTAATCCTAGTGCCTTCCAGGCAGCGCTGCATGGAAGGAACTGTTGGGGGGCAAAAAACACCGATAAACGTTACAAACAGCCATGAACGTAACTGTAGGTCTACAGTTAGTTTCAAGGGTTACGGCAAGAAATAATACGGGTCAGCAAAAATATTGTGGGTACGCCTTACAAGTGTATTGTCCTTGCTATCTGTGCGGTCGACAGATAACATATTGGGGTGTCCCCCCCCCCCCTTCTCTTCAGTCAACACATATGACTCAGCAGGTTTTCATCCTGGATCTCAAGGTAAGACTGAATTTATTCAACACAACTTTGATGGTTCCATGTTATTTTAAATCAAGGCAAATGCTTATGTGATGTTTGATATTAGCTGTAGTTTCTGTTATTTCAATGATTGTGTACAAGATGCTCAAGATCAAGACTAACCAGTTTCACCCCAGTGTCCCATTTTAGAATGTCCATGCCAAAAGCAGAGAAAATCAGTTACTGTATATAACTATACCATGACTAGCATAACTGGCAAATACTTTAGATATATCAACCTGGTTAAACATGGTGTTTAAAAAATACCACCAATATATGCATCCTTTCAAAATAATGCTGTGCTGGACAGTCATGTTCAAATATAAATCCCGGTTTGACGGTGACAGGTAAATCTAAGACACTATGAAAAAGGATGACAATACAAAAATGTGTAATCTCATTTTTATAATATAATCTACAAAAAAATTAAGAAATCATTCACCATATTGCAAGTCATTATTTATTTTTAGAGTTTTTTTCTGCTCAATCTTGATAGCACATATTCCCGTTGGCTGACAGCAACATTACTGTAGCTACCTGAAATATAAGATTAGGACTAGAAGAACAAAGTAGTCAATACAAGCTTTCGATGCATGGTTTCGTATATCCAGCATAAGAAGACAAACGCCTGTCAGCCAATCATAACCAGTAGCATCATGACTGTCAATCGTTGAATCAGATTAGGGCTGCAACTAACGATTATTTTCATAGTCGATAAATCTGTCGATTACTTTCTTGATTAATCGATCAGTTGTTTGATCTATAAAAATGTCAAAACATGGTGAAAAATGTGGATCAGTGTTTCCCAAAGCCTAAGATGACGTCCTCAAATGTCTTGTTTTGTCCAAAACTCAAATATATTCAGTTTACTGTCACAGATACCTGAAATCAATAATATTATTATTAATATAAAAGAAAAAACATCACTACGGTATGCATTGACATCAACTACAGGACCATAGAAAGCTCCGGTGCAGAGCGGTTCTGATGGGAGCTGTGCTACTACTGACAAGCAGCACTTTCTCTCCTGCCGACCAGTGTGCTAAAATTCTCTTCTGCCGGCCTACGACACAGGACTGAAAAATCTAACTTACAGCAGATATCCCCTCCCTACCACCCAAATGTTGAAGAGATGCTCATATTTGGCAGGGAGATTTTCCTTGACCATATTTTAAAATGACCTCATCACTAAAGGAGGATGAGAAAAGCTGCCTGTGGTTACCAACAGCGCTGGGGTGGCTGTTCTTGGCAAAAGGCTTGAGAGTAGAGAGTTTCCACAAGGGGAGCACCCTCTGCTTCAGAATGTAAAAGAAAACTGAATTATGTCATAATGGGACCCTTTTGCTTTGTGCATGAGATTCGATCCATTTAGACTAGATGTTGATGATTTTAATCGGGCTCTCCTCTGCTGCTGCCGCTAGTTGTACTAAAAGCATGTACATCAAAACTCATTCAAACGCATTGCCAAGTGCTGGACTGTCCTGTAACTTAATCAGATACAATAACATCTTTTCAATTCAGTCTTAAGCACAGTATATGTTTTTCCCCGTATCAAGTTCTGACCTAAATGGGTCTCATATATCAAACCATGGCCTGAATAACTAAAGTTGCTCAGCTCAGACTCATCAACAGGCTTCACTCAGTCTTATAAGACAAAACCGGTCCCAAACACTTAAAGAAAGGGGCTCCAGAAAGGCAGGAGCCTAGCAGTGCCTGGCTTGGAGTCCAGCCCCGGACAGACACCACTGGGAGTAGAAATAAACACAGCTACAATATGGCTTTTGTTACTCGAAGGGAGCAGGGAGAGGAAAAGAAAAGAGGAGAAAAATCAGCACACGGACCTTTGTCAAGACCGGAGATACACAAAACACCCAAGATCCACATCCACACGCTTTACTCTTGGTATGACATAACCGTATGTTCCACTGCATTAGAAGAAAATTCATGGGTGAGCTAATACATCTCTGTTAGTGGGTGTGTGGCTCTGCCAAAAGTCACATTTCCACGTGCAGCACCATGCTTTCCTACTTCCCTCTCAGAAAAAAAAAAAAGAAGTGAATAAGCCCCGGGTCAGAATTACATATCGGAAAAAGAAAATTAAAGAAAATAAAAATTACACAACGGAATACAAATAATAATGATAGTGGAAGGAGTGATGACCAAACTTGAACAGGAATCCCATTCAAAACCATTTGAACTGCTGCTACTGAAAACCTTTCAGTAACACAAACATGTGCCTGTGTTGTTCTAGGTTTGTACACTTTGCTGTTGGGCCACGCTCTCCTTAACGCTCTCTTTCCATTTCTCCTCAATTTTCCCCAATTCCTCTTATTTGCTCTTCTTTCAGTACTCTGTGTGGGTCTTTTTTTTTTTTACGTAGCACCTCATGCTGTGGATTCTGCCAGCCTATCACATCTTCCTCGCTCGCTATGAAGTCACGAAGTTTGAATGGAGTGGATGCTTCCCATAGCACAAGTTACTTCAGTATCTTCTTCAGGGTTATAATTCTTCAGTCTGAAAGATTGTTTTGGTACGTGTGGACGTGGCCTTATAATCCTGTCGCCTCTCTCTTTCTCACACCTTTTCTCTGCCCTCCCCAGTGGCCTTTTGACTACTCAGAGGTGTTAAAATAGAGATGCATGCAGAAGGGAAGGAAACCGCACCAACAGACCATGACCTGAAATGCCAAAGAAAGAAGACCGGTGTGTTGTGTTCATCTGAACCAAAATGGTTCCAGCTTCAGTCACACAAAAGCCACCACCCTGTCCAACACACACAACACACACACTTATGAAGATACTGTACATAAATAAGCTCAAGATTAACAGACCAGATGTCACACCAACATTACGGCATTTCACAAAACTACTGGTCTCAATAACTTGGAAAAATCCACGCCTGGAGAAAAAAAATGAATTTCAAAAAGTAAAAAACGGCAGCAGTGTATCAGTGTAGTCAGCATGACCAGCTTCTGAACCTCATTGATTTTAGAACTCCCAACAGCTACAGGAGAGCAGGCTGAGAACATAACAGAGTGTTTTTCCGACCATGATTCCCACTTCTCCTCAGTTCCTTCTAGCAGATTCCGGTATTCCCCCGGGGAAGCTCAAGTGAATCAGAGACTGGTCGCAGCATTTCCAACCCAAGTCTGTCTGCTTCTGTGGCTAAAAGTTGGGACTTCACAGAAATGTAGCTTTTGCCAGGACTTGAGAAACAAGGGTCCGTTTTCTTGAAGCCTCCTGATTTGATGAGGTGAATTGTATTGAAGTGGGCATCATATGTATTGATGTGACATATTGATGTATGTTTTTGTACATGGTCCCTGACAAACTAATTCCATAAAATAAAATGTGTTGTATGGGAGAAGACCTGGGTCGCATGTCATTTCCTGCCAAGTCACTGCCAGAGTGTTTACACAATCCAGCAACATTTTGGTGTATTCTTTTCTATGAAAAGCACTTTTTTATGTTTTCTGGTTAGGCCTGGACAATAAACAAATGCATTGTGTTACCAGCATTATGAATCCCTTACTAACCTCAATTTACACACATCACAAATCTCTGTGAGTTGTCTAAATTCACTTTAATTAAACTGAAAAAAGCTACAACAACCAATGACATCTAACCAGAACCTCAACAAACCAATCAGCTCATAGTACAGTTCAGACATCAACTGCTCATACTAATTAAAACAAACACCTCAGAAGTGAGCCAAAACAAGAAAGAGAAATGTGGAAAAAATGTATAATCAACCGGCGTATATATCCAGTAATTACATTTATCGTTGCCAAGATAAATATGACAACTTATCATGATATACATTTCACATTATATCATTCAGCTGATGTCCTGTGCAACAGAAACTTACTGTGACAGAGTTAAATTATTGGGCTAATACAAAGTCACGTTGAGGTGTGTGAATGTGTGTGAGTCTGTGCAATAAGAAGTACATTCGGGGTAATAATCCCCGGTCTGTTTGCGTCTCCTGGCACTCAGAGCAGGAAGCAGAAACACCTGCAAGTGTGTGTGCGTTTGTGTGTGTGTGTGTGTGTGTAAATCCGTGTTTGTGTGTGTGTGTGAGTGTGTGTATGGGGAGCACTGAGGTGGCTGTTGTTTTCATGCCAGCCATCCGGATGCTTTCTCTGCCCACTGCTCTTTTTCATTTGCCTTCACTGTGCATGTGTTTGCAAGCGCGCGCGTGCGTGCGTGTAAAATACTGCACTCCAGGTGCCAGCTGCCTCATCATCACTAGTGACAGGGTGCACTAGTCCACACAGTCTACACACACACACACACACACACACACACACACACACACACACACACACACACACACACACACACACACACACACACACACACACACACACACACACACACACACACACACACACACACACACACACACACACACACACTTTCTGAAGGAACAGGACTCTGTTGCACTTTGATGGCCAGACTCAATCTCAATCATAAAGAAAAACACAAACCATCTATGTAATACAAATAATAATGATAATACAAATCTATATGTGAGATAGAGACTTACTTGGTGCAGTCATTAAAGAGATCCTTACATGGACTCTGCTCCAGCCTCTCCCGACACCCAGCGACCACATCGGGGGGTACGGCTGGCAGATGGGCTGCCGACTTGAGGGTTACAAAGAGAGAGACAGAGGGGTGAGGCAGACCGACAGATAGAGAGGGACAGAAACTAAAGGCTGTTTTATGCTTCTGCGTCGAATCGACGGCGTACCCCTGCAGACCCCTCTGCGTCTACACCGGACCCTACGCCGTAGCCTGACGTGCACCTCTCGAAAAAATGTAACTACACCTCGCAGCGACGCATGTCGCTCGGCCATGGCTTGGTAGCATTGCATTTCCCCCCAACTCATTTTCATGTTGCCCTGGAGTACAACATGAGATCAAGGAGAGGGTTAACTTTTCCTGCTACAGATTCTCCCCGTGGTCAGAAAGAACAGGGGAGACACTTTGTTTCTCTCACTAGGACTCTAGAGTCACTACTCGCTCCGAAGCTAATCGCAGTCACTCTCTCACTTCTCCCTCACTCTATCACTTATATATACTTATATGTCTTCATACAAAAATAAAAACTTTTGCAACTAAAATCTGCTAAGTGCCAAGCTTTGGCCAGCTTTCAAATACATTTAGTATAAAATAAAACTGTTAATTAAAAGAGCTTTTGGTTCAGAGTTCGGTATAGAGGACAATAGTATACACCCCATTACAAAACGAAAAAAAATATGAATCGATTTTTGGAATTCTATTAATCCATTTTGAATCGGTAGAGCTTGACTCGTGATACGAATGGGAATCGATTCCTTTGCACACCCCTATTACGTAGGCTATGGCGACAGTTCTGGAGCCTCCGCAGGCCCATAAAACAAGCTTAAGTGAGATGATGGTGTAATATGGCTGCAGACCGCTAAGGCTAAAGAAAACAGATCAAAACATTATCAGACGGCTCGTCCCTTTCTATTTGTGAACCTGTACAGTCCGGCTAGTCCGGCTGTGGTCACACCTCAACGCAGAAAGGTTTGATTAGTCAATGTGGTCCAGTTCATAGAGGGTGGTGAGAATGCTGTAAACTCTATCGAGGAACAAAGTGCACCAAGCTTAAAAATAAAAAAGGTCTGAGAGTATGTGACACATTTATACATTAAAAAACTCCAACTTGCACTACAGGACAGCCTGCTTCCTGTATTCTATTTCTAGGAGTGCGTTTCTGGTAATGTGGCTCGTTTTTGCTTACACCACAAATATAGTGTTTCATGATGCCAAGGTTTAATTTTGGTCTCATTAGACCATAGAACCTTCTTCCTCAACCAATAATGCTAATTAACCAACCAAGAGAACCAAAATAGAGGTGTGAACACTACCTAATACTGCTGCAGATAGAGGTGCCAATAATACAGTGAACAGCAGTACACCAATGCTAAGGGGTTAATACACACATATTTGGCTTCATACACCTTGGATAAAGTCCAAAGTTGTTACAGTCCACCACATACGCATGATACATCATTGGCAAATATGTGTTTAGTCATTACTAAATGTAGATGTAATGATGGCATAATAAAAGAAGTAATATTTTAGTAAAATATTAGTTCCATATTGACTAGCTCGGTTATTAAGTAGGTGTGTGTGCGGCATACCCCATTATTAAAGTATGTGTCTAAAACATTCAGTCCGTAGTCTCTCCTCTTCTCGTCAGGAGCGAGCTGGTACATGGCCTGTCAGAGAAGAACAGACGAGTGAGCAACCACAACAGCGCAGGAAGCCACACTCATTCAGCCATCTTTAGTTTCTCTCCAAATAAGGTCAGAAAAGAGACTGGTGCCAGAAGGTCGAAGAGGAAGGTTGAGATGGGGACGAAGAGAGTGGGAGAACACTAGAGGGGTTAATGAGAACCAAGAGAGGGGAAGAAATTAAAATAGAAATGAGCATGTTGCCGCAGACAAATAGAGAGATGGTACTGGCAAAATAAACTAAAAACATCTCATCTTAATCAAGGAAGCAAACTGGCAACCATGTTCATCTTCACGCATCACCAGTTACGTTCGTCAGCTACCAGGATGAGGCCTCAGTTTTCACCCCATCGCACCATCACAGAATGCGATGTTGGTCAAACATGGCTGTAGGCAGAGAGTTGGTCTGGAGTTTGACCGCTTTGAGCAGTGTGTTTTTTGTTGTTTTTTCAAGATTGCTGGAGAGGAATGGGACCGAGCGATGTGACTGTGCATCACAGCCAAGGCATGACGCCCTCAGTGGGACTAATCGTACATGTTAAAGTTCTAAAATGCTGCTTGTTTCGTTTCTTGCATTTTTAAGTGTATGAGTCAGTCACTCCCAGTGTATGTACCTATGTTGCCTGTCTACCCAACTTGAAAAAAGTCTAATGTAGGTTCTTATTAAATAAGCATGCCCCCCAATCCCCAGTTTTCCTTTCTCGCATACCTCCAGGGGCCTAGACACAAGCTCGAGACTGTGTTTGACTGCTCACCCAGGGGACGTGCCTCTGACGTGGGCTTGACCTCATGGAGGAGTGCATGGAGGAAGGGGAGGGGTCTGTTCTCTGACAGCCTGTCTAAGTCGCTAATCACCCCCTACGCCCACCCCACCCACCACCCCGTGCTACTGCCAAGAGCAGGCAAAGGACCAAGCTCGGACTTCCCTCTCCTATTCGTTGCTCTGCGGGGCCCGATTCAGGGCGGTCTCATGAGAGAAGTCACAGAAAGGCGAAAAAGATGAGAGAGATTAAGACAGAAGAACAGACAAGTAAAAGAGGATGCGAGAAAGAAGGATAGCTGAAGAGTAAGAACAGGGAAAAAGCAGAGTGATGGTAAAATGTTAATTTAATGTCTTACCACAGTATCCATAAACTCGATGCAGCGCTTCAGCTCTGGCCTGGTGTCACAGTACTGACGGAATAACAGCCGACCAATGGGCTGCTTCTCACACAGACTGGTGTAGTCCCTCTCTGAGGGGAGGAGAGGGTGACAGATGGAGAAACATTACTACGCTAAAAAATACACTGTAACAGTGGGTCCAAACCTGAGGGTTGGGACCCTACAAGCGGTCACAAGATGAGTCAGGAAAGTCTGAGTAGGAAATACTGAAAAAAACAAGTCTTCAACAAAATTATCTTCTTTTATTTTGTTTTTTTAAGACTCAAATAATACTGTACAGTTTTAACCATTCAGGCCTCTAGGAAATTTTAAAAACAACATATCCTATGAGTTAGCCAATGTAAACTAACTCATAAACTCATAAATGACATTTTGATGTTTGAAAGTCTCTAGGTTTTGATACAAATGCAGATGTAATTTTGTAATATTGCACCTGTCAATACAGAACGAAATATTCTGTAGCCTATTTTGCTGTCAATACTGCCGACGTTGTCTTTGCTGTAATCAGATCAGTATATATTTATGTTTAACATGGTATTTCATTTTATCAATGGGAAACATACATGTGTACAGACAAGGCTAGCAGCAGCAGCGCCGCGTCAGACACGTTTCTGGTGTGTAAAGACATAGAAAACGCCACGCAACAGAAATGCCAGGCAGGCAGTGTGTAACCGGCCTAAGGGTGTGAGCGAAAAAAAGAAACCGTCCCAAAAAGCAAGCTGTCCCTTAATAGGTACATTTGCTTATGCTAAAACATGTTAATGGTGTGTGTGTGTGTGTGTGTGTGTGTGTGTGTGTCCTGTGCAGCTGGCCCCAGCCTATTAGGACTAATGGCGTCCATTTGAGTCACATTTCCTCTGGCACCAAATGAGGAAGAAGACCCAGGACATTTTCCATCACTGGTTGACAGTAAGGACACGCACACAAGATAAACATACAAACAAAAACAGGCCACACACATTCACATGCACACGTGAATAGAGGAAGAGGAGGGATGCATGGGATGAAGATTTCTGTGGTGGTGACAGCTACAGGACAACCTCCGACAGTAAATCAAATTTTCACAACAGCCCTCCCAGCTGCACTGTTTATTACACAGCATTCCCCTCTGCTCTGCAGCTCAATGCTTCTCATTCAAACTCACCACTTACACAACCACAAAACCTAAGTTATCGCTTTGGTGAGCAAACAGTAGAGCACAGAGATATGATATTTTTATTGCTTCCCCTTCCACTGTGAGACAACGTGGTTTTAGAAGAACAAAAAGCTCTTTCAGAAAATCGCACTGAGAGATCTTTAACTGCATTGCGTTGCACTTGCCTTCAACACAATGCCTTTCATCTTTGACCACCAACTTTTTGGAGGCCTGCTTTGGTGTTTCCCTATCATCTGCGTTCAGCTGTGAGCTGGAGCAGGGAAAGCCCCCCCACTCTCATAATTGATGAAAGTAATTTTAGGGCGTCTGTAGAGCACAAAATGTTTGGAGCAGTTTATTTGAACTTCGGAGCGTTTAGTCCTTTAGCTGGATTCATCTGGCCAGGTGAGAACAATGTGGTGAATACCTGAAAATGTGGCTCTCTCTTTGCATTTTGCAAACAAATGTGTTGAATTCCATCAAAAGCCTGTAACTTGACACTCGGTCCAATAAAAAAAAAAAGCTTCTTATGAGTACACGTGACTTTTGTTTATGAGATGGTTCGTTTGCAAATGGGCAGTGTGAACCTAAACAAACCAGATTCAACAAAAAAAGATGATGAACTTTGAATGCTCTCTTAGCTTGAATCGTTAGCGTCTGCCGCTCAGCAACCCAAAAGCTAGAGATTACAGATTCTCTCTTTTAGTTCATATTTTCTCAAGGGAATTTTGTTTATCCCCTACTGCATATCATTACACTGACGCTCTAGTTTACACTGAGTATCCTGATAAGGTCGGTGTCTTGCTCCAGGTTTTGCTGTGAGGATTTCAGGGTGGTTTCATTCCAATTAGCATTTCCTGTTGAATCACAGCACAACTGGTCACTCTTTGAGTTGATGAACTCCAATGTTCCTAACATGAAAATCACAAAAAACTGTTGTGCAATTTTCTCGAAAAGGATTTGCATGTTTTTACGTAACTGAGCCAGTGATTGAGCAATGCATATGACGCCAAAATGATCCATGTGTCACTGGGTGACAACCAACATAATCCAAATGAAGTGATGGTTTCATAATTATACAAGTTTATATTATTTAAAGTGCTCATATAATGCTCATTTTCAGGTTCATAATTGTATTTAGAGGTTGTACGAGAATAGGTTTATGTGGTTTTATTTTCAGAAAACGCCATATATTTGTTGTACTGCACATCGCTGCAGCTCCTCCTTTCACCCGGTGTGTTGAGCTCTCTGTTTTAGCTACAGAGTGAGGCATCGCACTTCTGTTCCATCTTTGTTGGGAGTGTCACATGCGCAGGAAGTACTGCTAGCTTGTCAGTTGCAGAGCACGAGGGCGTGCCACGCTAGCAGCTAGGCGAGCATTATAACGGGTGTTACAAAGTGACCACGTTTGTCTCTGAAGTAAAGGCTGGACTACAGTAGAGCTGTTTGGAGCAGTTTGTGAACAGGGTTTTCTGTTGGAGATGGTAAGTCCCTTGGGGGTGGACTTTGGGCTTTTTCACTTTGTAAACCTATAATGTGCACACACAAAAAATAACAATAAAGGAAAGGGAAAAAGCCAAAAAGCATAATATGAGCACTTTAAGCTTCTGAACCGTAGCTCAGTTTACACTACATTTATCTATAAGGGTTATAGCACTGTCACTTATTAGCAAATGCATGCCATATATTGTTATTTTACCACACAAACAGGTATATGAATGGATAAAGGAATATGTCTGTGCTCCAGAGATACATTTATATAAAATCATGTTGATGGTACATTCTGAGCCTTGTGACAAAAAAAAATAAAATAAACGTACCGATACTGTCACACACCACCTTAACTTGCCATTTAAATAGAGGGGAGTAGTCTCAGCAGTTCTGTATACTGTATACTGTGTTATTTTCTGTCATAATTTGTTTACATTTTAACAGTACACAGAGAACTGGGACTTGGCAACAATCTGTACCCAGGGACACCTGAATGATTTTAGTATGCATGTTTTCATACCTTAAATGGTAAACAAGTCAATTTTCTAAAAGCATAGCATATTCCTGTAAGAGCAACTACTACAAAAAGGTAATCATGTCAGCCTGCTATTAAAAAAAATAAGAAGGTTGAAATGAATAAATAAATAAATGATTTAATCCTGTGATGTTTGTGCAGCCTTAGTGGGTTGGTCATACAACATTAACTGTGTCTGTTAATGTCCGAATATCAAGACAGAAACCATGCTAAATCACATTCATGTCTATGAACAGTCTCTCTTAATCAATCAATCAATCAATCAATCAATGTTTTTTCAGTAATACAATTATTAACAAGGACCCCCAATCCCATCCCACAACAAAATCTCTCTTAAAATCTGCCATATTACAAAAGCCCAAAAACAAAAAGCAAACCATATGAACGTATCATATGCACAGAACACCTCCAACAAAGCTACGATACGCACAAATTCAAAAACAAACAAGAACTGTACCTCAGCTTATTACCCTCCAAGACATGCCCCAGTACTTTGCCCTTCTGGGGGTTCACCACTTATTACATTTTAGATCTCCTGTCCCACATTTTCCCTCTGTAGAAGCTCCCCTGTGTCTCCTTTTTTTTCTCTTTTATAAAGTGGTAAAATGGTTTCCAAATGTTTTTATACACCCCCAATTTGTTATTTAAGAATAAACGTTAATCTGTCTCTCTTTATCTTGCCTATTTCTTAGATAAAGTTTACAGACTGCTCACCTGCAAAACTAAGTATTCTGTTATAAAATGTACACTGTGAATATAGAAAGACCAAAGACCCACAGTTTCTTTGGCTTTGGTCTGGGTTAAATCATTTGAATATGAGAATGTAAGCCAAGTGGAAACCAATGAAAGTTTTCCTCTTTGCGTAAGAGAAACCTCTCCTGTGTCCTGAAGAAAAAACAACTGCGAAAGCAAGACCAGAGAGAACATGCAAGACAAAAAGATGTCAGAAATGAATAATGTAACAGGTAAATGAAAGGAAAGAAAATAATAATGGGAGAGTTGTAAAGCTTGAACTAGCCTGGACTAGTAGTAACTGTCTGAGCCAGTGGAGTAGGCTGAAATTACAACTTAATTAAAACTCCAATTTAGGCTAAGACTGAGAACGTTGGTGAGAAAGTGAATGGCCAGCCACAAGTGTATACGTATGTGCAGTAGGTGTGCATGCTTGTTAGGGAGAGACCACAGAGATCAAAACTAATAGGCGCAGGTGTACTGTATGCATTGGATGGATACCAGAAGAGGAAAAAAAGGGAAGGGGAGATAGAAGGAGGAGGAGGAGAGAGTGGCCTAAGGCTGGCAGACAAAGTGGCTGCAGCCCACATAATATAATCTAGGCTTCCTAGAAGTACTGCACACTTGTCAAGGCTAAGGTCAAATGCCTGACATTATCAAGACACAACAAATACACTGCTATCAGTCGCTTTACTGTATTCTTCTATCTGCTGTGCCTACACTGTATGGGCATGTGTGAGCGTCTCTGCACACAGGTGTGTGTGTGTGTGTGCACATGCCTACACGTCTGTGTGTTTAAGGAGGCAAAAGGGATTATTTTGATCCTGCGCTCAGTGTGATAGGGAAATTACGCAATAGCATCTATGTAATAGTGACGAATGTAAAATTCAACAGCTGCTGCCGCTGCCACACACACACACACACACACACACACACACACACACACAGACACACAGACACACAGACACACAGACACACAGACACACAGACACACAGACACACAGACTCCCCTGCTAGGTTATAATCCAAATGGCAATGCAGGTGATCTATTGCAGCAGACGACAGATACATTCAAGTTTATGATAATTAGATCTGTGAGTAATGATTTGCGATATGAAGACAAAACGACAAGGAACACAATTGACGCCGAGTATGAGGTATCGCCGTAGGGAGTAGGTTCATCTACATCTTTCACTCAGCCTCCCTTCTTTCCTCCCGCCATTTGCGCTCACTCTCTCCTGTCCTTAAGAGATCTTTCCTCCCGTTGTAAAAGCCTCTCTCTCTTTGTTTCGTTTATTCACTCACTCCATAACTCTCCTGTTCTGCCACTCTTATGTTACTCTGAAGTGGTGGAAAAAGGGAGGGAGAGAGAGAGAGAGATGCAGATAGTGGGAGGGGGAGGCATGGAGACAGAAAAGAGGGAGGGAGAGTATGTGGGGGAGGGTAGCACTGCAATCTCTGGCAGAGATAGCTGTCACACACACACACACACACACACACACACACACACACACACACACACACACACACACACACACACACACACACACACACACACACACACACACACACACACACACACACACACACACACACACACACACACACACACACACACACACACAGTGGGTGGGGGGAACGAAGAGATAATGTAGCCCCAGGAGTAGAGCACTTGTCTGTGCCACACAAAGAGAATGTTGCCCCTACTTTCAAGTCAAACCTGGATGTAGAGAACAGGAAGGAAGCAGGAGTGAAGACGTTTTTGATTTGGTGTGTGAGCAGACACTCATTGAGACACACACCTAATGTTAGGGGAGACTTTGAGATTAAGAAACGGCGGTGAAAACGGATTCCCTGAGTCAGAACGCACACAAACACACATCTATACACACCGTTTCCTGTCCCCTGCCTGTAACTGCGGGTGGAGACGGGTAGAAACAGGAAGGAAGTCCAATCTGAACTTCCTCCCGCAGTCAGACCCTCCCCAACGACATAGCATGGCACGTTATCTTTCTGCCTCACACACCCACGCCACACACACACACACACACACACACACACACACACACACACACACTCCAGGTTTCTCACCGATAGTGCGGCGTAGCTCCTCACACTGGCTGATGTGGGGGAGTTTTAGCATCTCCTTCCATTTCTTACTGCGACCATTCCTCTTCCCTCCTCCACCTAAGAGACACACAGAGAAATTTTAAAATCAGCCCGTCAATCTTAGTCACTGTTTCAACATTGCAGTTGGAGTCTTTCGGCCAATTGTTGGCATTTTCTACACAAGAACAAGAGGACAAGCGGTCTAGTGTGGATGTGTGAGCAGTACGTTGACCAGGCAGCGACCAGAGGCAGGGACAGCTGGTTCCTCTCACCAGTCGCCTCTATGCATCATGACTGAGCATGTGGTGAAGAATGTTGACAGCTTCAAAGATCATGAGACACACATACACACACACACACCTCATTGCAACACCAGGGGTGTGTGTATTTCTCAGTGGTGGAATGTAACTAAGTACATTTACTCAAGTACTGTACTTAAGATTTGAGGTACTTTTACTTTTCCTTTCATGCCACTTTCTACTCCACTACATTTCACAGAGAAATATTGTACTTTTTACTGCATTACATTCATCTGACAGCTTTAGTTACTCTACAAATTAAGATTTTTGCACACAAAACACATATCATTTTTAAAATATGTTATTAAAATTTAAACTACCTAACGATATATAGGCCTACAAGTACAGCTGAAATAATAAGCTAATTAAACACTAAGTTGAATGACAGAACGGTTTCTAAAATGTGAGGGTTCTTCTGCATTGAGTACTTTTAATACTTTTGAGTACATTTTCCTGATGATACTTATATACTTTTACTTAAGTAACATTTTCAATGCAGGACTGTAACTTAGGGTATTCTTTCAGTGTGGAATTAGTAGGCCTACAGTACTTGTAGTTAAGTAAAAGGATCTGAATACTTCTGGTGTGTGTTAAGTGTGTGGAGTGAACTGAGGTATTTACTCCTTGGAGGATGGACAGAGTACTTAAGATAGTATTCTGAGGACATGCTGCTTTGATTTGAAAAACCAGCAGCTTTACACACAACTAGCAAAAATGTACAGGGACAAGAGGAAAGATTACAG